>NC_056582.1:23478548-23734971 GCF_018340385.1 Cyprinus carpio | reverse complement strand
TTGTAAAAAAAAAAAAAAAAAAAAAAAAAAGCCTAATATTAAACTTGTTTTATTTCAGCTAGTGATGTACTAATATAACCAAAACTAATATAAACAAAAATAAAATATTGAAATATTAATGATAAAACACACTACAAACTTTAACTAAAATTCAAATAAAATAAAATGTTTTAATTCAAAATTTTTATTTGAAATATTAATTTAAAAAACTGTACAATTTTCTTAATTATACCTATAAACACTGCTGATTTGAGCCTAATTTGATGATGCTGAGTTTGAAATCAACAAGAAAAACTTTCGATCATGCATTTTTTCCCCCTCATTTTTTCTAATTATATATTTATGTATCAGTTTTAAAGCATAAATATGTAATTTGTACACAATATAACAAAAGCCATAGAAAATAAAAAGTTCCCACAAAATTACAAAAGCTGTAAAATATCAAAAGTTTTGCGAGATCAAGGAATATGCATAAAATAATGTGAAAACTGGCTGTGAATTGAACAAACAGCTGCAATGTGGCTCAGATTCAGCTAGTGATGGAATGAGTCTTTGTGGTGTTTTTCTGCTGATTAAGGGATAATACGAGACTTCTTCAGCTTACGAATGGTTGCTGAAAGCAAAAATGCTACGAAATTGCATTGTGTATAATTAATTCAGTGTAATGGTTTTGGTGCTAGATGTTGTGGAAGTGTTGACGTGGTTATTCCACCTGTTTGTGCTGCGTTGCAGATCTTTGATATTTCCTGGGACCTCGCTTTCTGCCGCAGAGGCTGGTGAGCTGCGGAGTCAAGCACATTAAAGTGAGTCAAACCCCTGGGACAAAGTTCATTCAAACCCGCTCTCGAAAACACATAAAACATGACATCATTTATCCCTCCTTTTTCATAGACTTCAAAAATGCATTAACACACTGATCAACTGACACAGAAAAATATCAGCCAAAAATCGAATTCTGTCTGATTTAGTCAACTTGTATGACTTTGCATTTAGTTCAAATGTGAGATGCATAGATTTCAAGCTCTGAAAATAAAACTTATGCATGCACAATATTTACCTAGTTTGCTGATGCAAAAGATTTTGCATGAAACCTAAGGAGTTGATGTTCAGGTTTTCCCGCTTTTGTCTCACACGTTTTGCGGGCATTATGTGGCAATACATTGGCCTTTGGCATGCGAGGGGATTTCGGGAAAAGGCGGAGACCTGCAAACCATCCTGTGCTTGGCGATGGCGAAAGGCCAGAAGTGGCGATGACCGGAATCTTAACGGGAGATGGCTCGTGGCGGAAGGGACTCAACCTGACCACGAACAATGGCGACAGGCCTGACGGTGAGTGAAGCTCATCACACTTCTACCATCACTCGCCACCACACACACATCAGCTGTGCGCTATAGCATCTCCGTTGAAGGACATCTGAAGTTGCAATGCATATAGCGTGTAATCAGATATTCAAATGCATTGGCCATTTCATGCTTGCATGCATCTATAACATTAGTGCATATGCCATGTGCATGCCTTTTGGGACATGTTGCACAGCGTTTGTAAACTCTCTTTGTGCATGCAGGCAGGGATCTTCAGCATGCATTCATGTGAGGAAGGCTTAAGCGCCACCAGTGGTGAGGATGGATGTGTGAGGCTGTGGGGCGTGGATTTCAAACCCATTACCAAAGATTGACCTCAGGAGGCAGAACAGGGTTGCTCGGGGCAAAACATTACAGCTGGCTTTAATGTACTATGACATACTAGAATATTTACAACCTGGCAGCTTCGTAGCTGGCTTGACCGTTCATTTACACACCAAGTAACTGGCTATTTATTGACTCAGCAATCCAGCCAAATTAATTGAGTGCATCGGTTTACCGCTGCATTCTGTAACAGGAAACAAAGGAGGTTAACCAGGTTTGGCGGGAATGCTATGACGCTGACCACACCAGGCATCCAGCCGCTTCTAAATTGTCCCTAGCGACGGTTTTGATCAAACGATTAAATAATATACTGTCATGAACACGTCCGAGGCCAAAACCCAAATTTTAAAGAAGTAGATTGCATTGAGATTTAGATGCATTTAAAAATGCTTTTGAAACGCCTAATGCCAGGATAAAGAAAGAAACGACAGACGCTTTGAACAGGAAGGGATCATTCATTTGACTCCTTATGATGGACATCCAGTATATAAAGGGATTGTATGCCGGCAGCCGTGCGAGCCTGAAAAAAACATATCACCACAGTGACAGTGTTTTTTCAACGGCTTTCACGGCAGCAGAGGGTCTGATCGATGGCTCTCAGAGTCAGAGATCTCCGGTGGCCAGAACTCGAACATTCCTCATTAAAATGATCGGAACTGCATACTCCACTCATTTTTAGTTCTGTATGATGCTTATTGGAGTAGGGGAACCTGGGTTTATTCCTTTTACATTTTGCTGGTGTATGCGGTTTAAGACTTTCATGCCATTTGTGAACGTGACTTTTCTGCTTTAAAGGGTTGTTTTATGGGTCTCTTAAAGCCAGTTAATGAGCCAATTAATTCTCTACTATACTGAAAACACCAGCTTTATGACAACTTGATGATAAGGTGTGAAGCTTTTTTTTCCTCAGCTACTCTCAACTTTTACACAGCTATTTTTTGTTGGTACCAATTGTTTTTGTACATTTTTTTTTAAGCTCTAAGATTATAGAATAACTTTTGTTTAAACGTTACTATGTGGCCAGTTTTTCTTTATATTCCGTGTAATATTGATTAATGGCTTTCTTATTATTTATACTGTTGTTTTATTATTGTGGCTAATGCATTTTGATTAATTTTGACTTTTAATTTACTTTGTTAGTTTAAGTTACTTTTGTTTATGTGCTTTTTGACTGTTTTATTAGCATACTATAATATATTCATAAATATAGTGCTTTCCTCCTACGTTAATATTTTTGTATGTTTATCTTAGTTTTTATATCTATTTCAGTTTTTAGAGGGTGCAGTGCTTTAAATAATAGTAGGCTGGGTTCTTATTTATAATTATAGTAATTAAAAGTTTGTTTTTATGTATTTAATTTTTGTATTCTGTGTTTCTTATTTTCCTTGTCATTTAATTTCATATTTAAATTATTTATTTCAGTATAAAAACAGAACAATTGTTGTTTTAAATAGATATGGTTTTTATTTGTTGCATATTTTATTTCATATTTATATTTTATTTACTTCAGTAATTTCTGCTGGCTATAATATTTGTTTAGAAAGCGATAGCAACACTGTTTTGTAATTTAGCCAGCTGGGTTTTGGTGCAGAGAGTGAATCAGTTAAAAACATTAAAAGTGATTAAACAAATGATCATTTAAAATTAATGAGGTGGGTATAACAAATAATTAATAATAGCCAAATAATTAATAATAATAAAAATAATAATAATTAAAAACCCCATCAGCTCAAGATTAAATAAAGTCAAGTTATTTTGTTTTTTAACAACTTCTGATTGTTTTTACATACTAAGGGGCCCAAATCCCAAACATAATGTTTGCTGGTGACCAGAAATGTTAGTCTGGGCTGCTTGGATCCTCTACTTTCTTGTCGGTCTGAATCTCTCTTTCTCTCCAGGTCTGTCTATCCGCAGCGTGTGTTGGAGGGCTGACAGGATCCTGGCAGGAACTCAAGACAGCGAGCTTCGAGGTGATGGTGAGAAGACCCGAGATAAACCGCTGCTACTAATCATGCAGGGTCACTCAGAAGGGGAGCTCTGGGCCGACCTGCATCCCAAACAACAGCTGGCCGTCACCGGCAGCGGCGATGGATCCGTCATGCGGTTAGTCCACCCCTTCTTTTAGATTTCAGTTCATGCCACATGAGTTCACACAGCAGACATTATAAATGGAGCAAGACCGAAGGCAGGAAATAGGGTTTGGATTTTTCAAAAAAACTAAGGCTTGGAGATAAGCCGGTGGTGCGATAACGATGATGAGCTTGAACCACATGAACTTCATTTCCAGAGCTGCTCTGAGAGTCCACTTCACCAGCTTTACACCGTTTCATTTGAGAAAAACTACTGTCAAATTCAGGCTGAGCCGAGAGAGAAGTTTGGTTGAACTTATGAAGAGAGGTATGACAGAAATATAATACTTTTATATATTAAAATATAATGAGAATTAAAGTAATATTAAATGTATAATATCGCTTACAACCAAAATGTTCTTCATCCATGTTTTAATTGATACATTTCTATTGTGCAGCATCTTATTTGAGAAAATATTATAAGTACAGTGCTTTATTTTAAATAACTAATCACTGAAACTCAAAGATCTTCACCGCAGACCACCAAAATAAAAGGTTGGTTTAACTTAAATTATGGCATATATATATATTTTTTTTAATTTTTAAAGAATATCATACAACCAAGATATTTTTCATTCATGTTTTAATTTATAGTTCTGTTGTGCAAAAATAATTAATTAAAAAATAGTTAAATAAATTTGATTACCGATTCATTTGAGAAAAACTGCCATCAAATACACACTGAAACTAAAACTAAAGCTGAAAGAACTGCATAACAAACCATCAAAATAAAAGTTAGGTTTAACTTGGATAAATTATTACAGAAATACATTACTACTGTATACTGAAATGTACTTCTCAAAGTAATAATAATAGTAATATTTTTATTGTTAAGGAACAACCATTATATTTTTTTTCATCCATGTTTAATTTATACAGTTATGTTGCGCAGCATCTTATTTGACAAAAAAAAAATTAAAATAAAAATAAAATGTAGTGTGTTTTATTGGTTATATTTTTCATTTTTTGCATTTTTTAAAAAAAATCAAATTTTTAAAAGTTTTATTCCATTTCATTTCATTGGTACTTATTATTTAAATTATAAATTTGCATTGAAAATTAAAAACAGAATCTTAAAAATAAATAAAATAAAATGGAAAACAGAATTTTGGGGAAAAAAACCAAGATAGATTTAAAAGGTAACTACTCTGCTGAGAATTGTAAACAAATTTAGTTTACATTTATTTTCAAGATCTAACAAACATTTGGAAAATCATTTCCTTCCCTAATATTGATAAATGAATATAAAAGATAAATATCAGTGTCATATAATATGGGAAAAAATATTGTTGCAATATTTTTAGCACATATCGCCCGGTCCTAGCATAAATGTACAATATGGACATACGCATAGACAATAAGGACACATTTTATGTTTCATCAAACTGGTGCATTGTTTAGGGCTGTGGAGTTTATCCGAACACCACGCTGATCGCTTCGCTGTAACATGGAAAGCGTGCACCTTGGCGTCTCCTTCAACAACGACGGTTCCCAGCTGGCCCTCGGCATGAAGGATGGCTCCTTTACTGTTCTTCGTGTCAGGTAATTGAATTTGGATCCCCTACACGTCTTCACTTCAGCTTCATTATTCCCAGACTGAGCATTTGTCTTGTTTTCTAGGGACATGACGGAGGTGGTCCACATCAAGGACAGGAAGGAAGTCATTCCGAGAGCTCAAGTTCTCACCCGTTGATGGCTGTTGTTTGGCCGTAGGGAGGCTCACGGCAGGGTTTTGCAGCGGACATCGCTGCCTGTGCATTAGTATAAGAAAGTGGGAGGGATTGCAACAAGTCAGTTTGCGTGCTTCATAAATACACTGGACTGGTCCGGTGGACAACCGCTCTCCTGCAGATAACGATGGGGCTGGAGAGCGATTCTTCTACATGCACACGATTCTTCTACAGGATGCCAAGTAAGAATAATAAATCATTTAGGATTCATGAGAAAGTTGATGATATTTTCCGATTCTTTTAAATTTCTAGCTGTATTTTCTTTAAAAGAAGTTGGATGTTTTTAATGAAGTTAAAGTTAATTTTGGGTTAATAAAACCTGTTTGGAAACAGTCAATATTTATGCATTTTTTTCATGAAGTCATTAAAATTAATAAACATTTACAATTCATTTAAATTTCAGAAGTCCGTATACGTTCTTAAATCTTTTTAATTTTTAATTCAAATATGCATTTTATAAATTACTAGGGTTTTTTGTAATGTAATACAAAAGTTTTTTGAGATGTGGAAGAGATATAAAGTTTTTTTTTGTGAGTTTGGTTGAAAAATTTTAGTTTTATTTAATTATGGGACACGGAAACCTGTTTGGAAATAATCAGTATTTATTTAAAAAAAGTGGAAAATCGTCTTGGAAAATCATTAATAATTCAATTAAATTTACAAAGCTGTTGTTTTTGAAGTTTTACATGTTATTGCCAAAATTGTGATTTCCAGACCTGGAAATGTAATCAAAAACCTTTTTTAAAAGTGAGTGTCTGTGGAAAAAAGGTCTGTGAATTCATTAATAATTCATGAGAATGTCCTGAAAATTTTTTTTTTTTTCAAATATGTTTATTGAGCACCAAAATACAGGATGCATACAATAAGAAACAGTACCTATAAATATACAACAGTGCTCACATTTTTTCCAGTATCTCCCCCCCACACTTCCAACATGACACTATCCCTGTCCCCTACATGGGGTCCCAGACCCTAGAATGTCCTGAAAAGTAATGATACTTTACGATTCTTTTGAATAGTTGCTATACATTTCAGAATTTCAGAATAAATACTGTCGTTTTCGTGCCATTACGTGTATTAAACTTTTGTGGGAATGACCATCAAACGTTAATAAAACTATTAATTTAAATTTCAACAAGTTAGTTAAAAGTTAAATGTTTGAAAATAAAAAAAATAAAATAAATTCAAGTACAAAAAAACAAAATATATAGATATCTATAGAATATATTACATATATCTGAAATATATATATAGGGACATTATATATAGATTAGATAATATATATATAGAGTAAATTAAAATCGTTTAGTGTACGCTGCGTGTATTTATGCAAATATTTGTGCTTATTAAAATATATATAAAACGTAAATATTAGTGTGTGTGTTGCGTGTATTTGCCATTAAGTATTATGCAAATTATTATGTGCTTTTTTTTTTTATCCTGGCTGAACAACATTCATTTAAGTTTCAAATGTCAGTATAGTTTATTATTATTATTATTATTATTATTATTAGTTTTAAATATTTTAAATATTAGTTTATTATTATTATTAGTTTTAAATATTTCAGTGCTTATAATCACTCTTTGTGAGTCCAGACTTCTGTGGGAGGGCAATTTTCTTGCATGCAAGTTAGAGATGACATCAGTTCAAATTCAAGTTTTAAGACATTTTAGTCTAATTGGAGAGATTTGTCCATTTCAAGGTCTGTTAATTCCAGCAATTATTGCTGTACATGACGTACAAAAAGAAAATCCAAACCAAAGATCTCTCCTTTTTGAAAATCCTTGTCCAGTAATCAGCAAATAAATGACATACTTTACTTTATTTAAGGGTCAGCCTTATTTTATGAATCATGTCATAATTTCCCAAACTGTTGTTGTGTGTTATTAGCCGGTAAATTCATGCCGAAGGAGGAAGCCAAAGGGATCCACTGGATGAGGTGGACCTGTGTTCTCGGACCGGAGGTCAACGGAATCTGGCCTAAATATTCCAACGTCAACGACATTAATTCTGTGGACGCAAACTACAGCAGTGCAGTGCTGGTGACAGGCGACGACTTCGGCCTCGTCAAGCTCTTCCGATTCCCGTGTCTTAAAAAAGGTCCGCTTGGTTTTGTGTGTTGTGTTTCTGTGTGATCAGTGTTGAACAAACCAGTGCGCACTAACAAATGTCATCCTTTCAGCTGCCAAATTCAAGAAATACATCGGCCACTCTGCCCATGTGACCAATGTGCGCTGGTCACATGACCTGCAGTGGGTCCTGAGCACAGGCGGAGCCGATCACTCAGTCTTCCAGTGGAGGTTTCTGCCGGAGGGAGTCATGAATGGAGTTCTGGAGCCGCTGCTGCAAGGTGATTCAATCCACCGATCCAGGGTTTCCCATTATCAAATCAGTTCAATTAAATAAGTACATCGAGGTTCATTTACTGTACACATGTTCAGAGTGACTCGGTTCACAGGCAGTGCTGCTGGAGAAAGATTATTCTACAGGCTGCCAAGTAAAACCTTTTTTTGTTGGGTCTTATTGTGGGACATGGAAACCTGTTCGGAAACAGTCCGTATTTATACATTACTGAAATGACTGGGTTTTCACAATCGTGAAGCATATGGAAATGTCAGGGAATTTTAAATTGTGATTTTCAGATCTGAAAAATGTATCTTCTCCAAAGTGTCGCTGGTGGGAAAAAAAGGTGGATTGGTTATTTAGTAATTAATTGGAATGGAGTGGTGTTATTTTTTTTAGTAAGTTATTTTTTAAGATGATGATTAAAATATAATGATTAATAGATCTTAACATGTGGAAGACTTTATCTATATACTATATTATATTTTGATTTATATGGTTTGTATGCTATATAATATACTATTTTTATATTATATATCTATATATCTCGATTATATATAGATATTTTATCTAATATAAGAGTGAAACACTATAGCCCTAGTAAAGGAGATATTTTTAGTAAAAAAAGTATCCCACAATGGTTAGTTAGTAAAAATTTTGTTTTTTCCAAATATATCTAATGGATATATAATTGATATGAATAATATGAATGCATAATGTTATATACAATTTACATTTTTAAGGGATCATTTATAATTACTGGATTCATTGTGTAAATATAAAATCATATAATACATCATAAACAACTGTAATTATAAATTATATATTAAGAATTCAAAAATATTTACAAATATAAATTATATAGATGATATGAGGCCATTTTTTTTTTTTTTTTTTTACAGGACAATTGTAATATTCAACAATAATATGTTTATATAGGCATTTTATAATTAGAGTTTAACCAAATTTTATACATATAAAATAATAATAAAAAAAGTCCTATTTACATGCAGCCCTATATATAAATAATTTTAAAATAAAAACAATCAAAATTAAACACTTACTAATAATGATTAAATATTTTATCGGTTTACTTGTGTGTTGTGACAACATCAGAGAACCGTGAAAATGCAAATGCGTCATTTAATTATTGAAATATTAACTTAAAATCTTAAGGGTACGTTAAGAACGTAATTGTACGTATTATTTTTACATTTGAAAGATATTTAGAAAAGTTTGCACTGAAATGAATCAGATCATACAGTGAAAGCAGAAAGTCTGATAGTGTTTTCCCGTTCACAGATAGCTACGCTGACTCTAACAGTGGCGATTCTGACTCTGACCTCTCCGACGTTCCCGAGCTGGACTCCGACATCGAACAGGAAGCCCAGATGAACTACGAGCGTCAGGCAAGAGACCCAAGTTCCCAAACTGAGAGGGTTTTATGTAACAGACGTGCTCGGCTGCTTTCACCCTGTTCCTCTCATTATTTTCACAGCTGATTGGCTAGTTGCTCTTGCCCTTCATGCCTTTTCTCAATCTCTGAATGAATTTCTCCCTGTAACTCTTCTCCAAACACCCCTCAGGTGTATAAGGAAGATCTTCCTCAGCTCAAGAAGAAACTGGCTGGATCTCTGAAGAGGCAGAAAGCTCCGGACGAGGGGCTGCGCCTGCAGTTTGTCCACGGGTAAATTATGCGTTTGAAATTAACACAGTGTGTCTCTATGTCTGTGACCCTGAATATATAGAATTTAACAGTTCTTTCTGGTTCTCGAATCTGATTGGCTGAGAGGACTGTGATATTCTAGTGATAACAGCACTCTAACCGAACCGCTTCAGTGTTTGTATTACTCCGCTTGCAGTATTTCTCAGAGCGAGCATCATGGAGACGCCTAAATCCACTTTAATTAAAAAAATAATACTGTTTTTGTGTCACGGAGTGTAGTTTGTAGGCGAGAATGCACTTGTTTAGACTTCAAATATGCGGTTTGTTAATAATAAAGATAACGTCGGCCAGATCTTCTGGAATTTGCAGCTGGCTCTAATGTCTCTGTAGTGTTTAAACATGAGATATAATTAGTTTTGGGTCAATCTAACGGGCAGACTTGGGTCTCATTAATCAATTATTTGATTAATCATATTATATATGTAGAAAACACTGGTGACAAGTGGAGGGAAACGAGTAAAATCCATTGAATAAGTTCATAAGTCCATAAGGGACATACGTGACCCTGGAGCACAAAACCAATCTTGAGTCTCTGGGGTATATTTGTAGTAATAGACAAAAATACATTGTATGGGTCAAAATTATTGATTTTTATTTTATGCCAAAAATCATTAGGATATTAAGTAAAGATCATGTTCCATGAAGATATTTTGTAAATTTCCTACCGTAAATATATCAAAACTTAATTTTTGATTAGTAATATGCTTTGCTGAGAATTCATTTGGACAACTTTAAAGATGATTTTCTCAGTATTTAGATTTTTTTGCACCCTCAGATTCCAGATTTTCAAATTGTTGTATCTCGATCAAATATTGTCAGATCCTAACAAACCATACATCAATGGATAGATTATTTATTCTCTGGTTTTGTGCTCCAGGGTCACATATTGTATTAGCCCTGCATTTACAGCATGATATACTATTTAAATCTATAACATTTTCCTATTTTATCTCACAATTCTGACTTTTGTCTCACTAATGCAAGTTTATATCTCCTAGTTTGGTCTTTAACTCAACAATTGTGAGTTTGTCAGTTCTGAGGAAAAAAAGCCAGAAGTGTGGGATTATAAACTCATGATTCTGAGCCGAGGCCAAAGAGAGAGAATGATCAGTTGATCTTTTTTTTAAATCGGAATTGTGAGATATAATTTCGGAATTGTGAGAAAAAGGTCAGAATTTTGAAATGATCTTTGTTACTCTTTTATTCCATGGCTTCCACAGACTGCTACTTTAAAACTGTCATTTTCTGCCACCAGAAGAAAAAGTCATCACTGTTTGGCAAACACCGAAATTGGTCTATTATTTACAGAATGATTCCATTTAAAATGTCAAATTGGATAAATGTTCACAAAAACTAAAAAAAGTTCAACATATTTCATTATTTGTGTAATGTGCTAACTTTCATAGAGGTATAAATATTTGTCTTTTTTTTTATTATTATTCTGTTTATCTCAGGTACAGGGGCTGCGACTGCAGGAATAATCTGTTCTACACTCAGGCCGGGGAGGTGGTGTATCATGTGGCGGCTGTGGCGGTGGTGTATAACAGACAGCAGCACACCCAGCGCTTCTACCTCGGTCATGACGACGATATCCTGAGCCTCACTGTGCATCCGCTCAAAGATTACGTGGCCACCGGACAGGTGAGAGATTCACAAAACAACACAGCTCGTCCACAGATCATACTTCAAACCGGATCGGATCACATTTAATTGATTTATTGCCTTTCAGTCAGATTTGAGCCGTCTCTGTAAGGCATGATAATAGAAGTGAAATGAATGCAGAGTGTGCATATGTTTGTGTGTGTGTCAGGTGGGTCGAGATCCATCCATCCATGTGTGGGACATCCCAACACTCAAGTGTTTATCTCTGCTGAAGGGTCAACATCAGCGCGGGGTTTGTGCTCTGGAGTTCACAGGTCAGACCCTGACATACATTTTTCAATCAACTTCATATATTTCAGAGCTTAATCTTTTATTTTTTTAATTGCATTGCATTGAATATTCTGACAAAATTCCCTGGTTTCAAGCAAAGCAAATGAACCTACATTAATGTTTACTTTATTCCTACTTTAAAAAAAATTCTTAAAAAAAAAAGAAATAATAAGAGTTAAATAAATTTTTATTCAAATGAATAATTATTAAAATTCAATTTATATATATATATATATATATTATATATATATATATCTATATATATATATATATATATAATTATATATATATATATAGTATAGAAATACTATAAAATGTCAAAAAAATAAAAAAAAAGATATATTTTGTTGCAAGTAATTGTCATGGAAGCATTTCTAATTTTTTAAGTAGAACTAAAGTAAGTAGAACGTTTTTAAGTAAGTAGAACTATAAATTATTTAGTAGTGATGTATAAAATATATAGTAGTATTATTATAATATAATATAAAATAAAATAAAATAATAAATGCACAATAAAATTACTAAAATTGTAACTAAACCGAAATACAAAAATAAAAATATTTAAAATATTAATAAAAACTGTAACAGTATCTCAATGATATTGAAATAACACTGCATTTTACAAGAAAATCAGCTGAGAAAATTAAACTTATTTCAGAGCTTACTCATGTTTAATAATTGCTTTGAAGCATTGAGTATTCTGACAAAATTGCCTTGTTTTTAAGCGAAGCAATCAAATGCATCTCCATTAATGTTTCCAGAATTGATTTTCATCCAATGTACAATCGCTTAAACATATTTTTTAAACATTGCTGTGTCATTTCTGTTATTTCACTTCCACAAATCCAGCGGATGGCAAGAGTTTAGTGTCTGTGGGAATCGACGAAGACCATTCCTTAGTCATCTGGGACTGGAAAAAAGGCGAAAAACTGGCCAAATCCAGGTAAAACCAAAGCTTTTAATGGTAAAGAGTATGTACAGCGTGCTGAATCGTTCTCAAGTGACGTCTGCCTCTCTTTACCATAGAGGACATAAAGATAAGATCTTTGTGGTGAAAGGAAACCCGTTCCGCATGGACAAGCTGCTCACGGTGGGAATGAAACACATCAAGTTCTGGCTGCACACAGGTAGAGATGGAAGATTCACATGTGAATGCTGTAAGGCTTGCATGCTAAATCGCAGCAGTAGCACTTGCGTTTTAACTTAGGATGTTTGTTACATGTGCAGATGGTCTTTTTACTGAAATATTTGAAGCATAAGCTCTTGCCCGACTCTCTCTCACGAGAACATGACTGTGAGGAAAATCTGCCACATCATATTGAGCCGTCATAAGCTGATATGACTGTTCTGTCAACTTTTCCATCAGCGCTCCATATTTTCCCAATTAAATGTGAGCAAGAGCTTCTAAATGAGCAGATGCTCCAATAACTGAATTACGAATGCTTCCGATGCGTTCTCTTTTAGAGAAATGAAAAGCATTTGCTCAGCGTTTATGTTTCAACACAGGAGGAGGTTTAACGTTTAAAAGAGGCATTTTCGGAAATCTCGGCAAGCATGAGACCATGATGTCCGCCTGCTACGGACGCTCGGAGGATCTGGTGTTTTCTGGGGCGACGACGGGTGACGTGTACATCTGGAAAGACACGACGCTCGTGAAGAGCATCAAAGCTCACGACGGGCCCGTGTTTGCTATGTGCTCTCTGGACAAGGTGATTGAGGATGCCACAGTTATATACAGAATGCTTGGTATCCTGCGTAGTCTGTGCACTGAATATAGTTCAGCAGTAGGTAAAAATGTGTTTCTTAGCTGTTAATGGTGTGTTGTGACCTGGGGTTTTGTGACGGGGGGTAAAGATGGAGTGGTGGAGCTGTGGGACGACATGTTCGAGAGATGTCTGAAGACGTACGCTATCAAGAGAGTGGCGCTCTCGCCTTCATCTAAGGGTGATTATAAATCCTCAAAACAGACTTTTTTTTTTTTTTTAATGAAATAAATAGACTTTATTTATTATATGTTGTAGTGTGAGGGGATTTCATGGTACTAGACAGTATTTACCTCTAAAAATATTTATTTATATATATAAAGTAATAATATGTAAATATAAATATTAGAAAAAACAATTAATATTATTTTTAAATGAATGCTGTGTTTTTTTTTTATGAAATGAATGTACTATATTTAGTTTTGATAATATTTATAATTTAATATATTGTGTTTTGAGGGGATTTCATGGTACTAGACAGTATTTACCTCTAAAAATATTTATTTATATATATAAAATAATAATAATATGTAAATATAAATATAAAAAATAATAATATTATTTTTAAATTAATGCTGTGTTTTTTTTTAATGAAATGAATGTACTATATTTTGTTTTAATAATATTTATAATTTAATATATTGTGTTTTGAGGAGATTTTATGGTTACTAGACAATATTTGCCTCTAAAAAGATTTATTTCTATATAAAATAATAAAATATAAATATAAGAAAAAACTATTAATATTGTTTTTAATTAATGCAGTGTTTTTTTTATTAAATGAATGTACTATATTTTGTTTCAATAATATTTATAATTTAATATATTGTGTTTTGAGGGGATTTTATGGTTACTAGACAAGATTTACCTCTAAAAAGATTTATTTCTATATAAAATAATAAAATATAAATATTAGAAAAAACTATTAATATTATTTTTAATGAATGCAGTGTTTTTTTTTATGAAATTAATGTACTATATTTTGTTTCAATAATATTTATAATTTAATATATTGTATTTTGAGGGAATTTCATGGTTACTAGACAATATTTGCCTCTAAAAAGATTTATTTCTATATAAAATAATACGTTTTTTTTTTATTAAATTAATGTACTATATTTTGTTTCAATAATATTTATTATTTAATATTTTGTATTGTGAGGGGATTTCATGACACTAACTAATATTTACCTCTAAAAATATTTATTTCTATATGAAATAACAATATAAATATACATATTTGAAAAACAATTAATATAATTTTTAATTAATGCAGTGTTCTTTTTAATGAAATTAATGAATTATTTTGTTTCAATAATATTTATTTAATATTTTGTATTGTGAGGGGATTTTATGGCACTAGCCAATATTTACCTCTAAAAATATGTATTTCTATATGAAATAACAATAATAATAATATGTAAATATAAATATTATAAAAAACAATTAATATTAGTTTTAATTAATGCAGTGTTTTTTTATTAAATGAATGTAATATATGTTGTTTCAATAATATTTATTATTTAATATTTTGTATTTAATGGTACAAGGCAGTATTCACCTCTAAAGCACAATATATTCCTTTATAAATAACAAAAAAATAAATAATTTTTTTATAATAAATAATTACAAATTTAAATAAAATAATGCATATTATTTCCAACTAATACAGTGTTTAATTTTGTTTAATGAAATGAATGTACTATATTTTGTTTCAGCAATATTTATTATTTAATATTTAGTTTTTTGAGGGGATTTCATGGTACTACAAATTTTCATATAACAGTGTAAATATTAGAAAAACAATTAAAATTTTCAATAAATACAATGTTTGTTAAATTAATAGTGTTTAAAGTTTTTTTTTTTTAATGATATGAATGTACTATATTTTGTTGTAATGGTATTTATGATTTAATATTTTGTATTATCAGCGGATTTCATGATACTAGACAATATCAACCTCTAAATTATACACAATTTCTATATAAAATAATACAAATATTAGAAAAATAAATCATATAACTTTTAATAAATACAGTGTTTCTGTTAAATTAATAATTCAACTTTTTTATTGAAATAAATGTGCTATATTTTGTTTCAAAAATATATATACCAAGATTCATAGCATTCCTATGAAATAAAACTTTTTCCACCAGACTTACTTTATTGTTCTTCTGTTTTTAATTGTAGGGCTGCTGTTGGAGGACAACCCGTCCATCAGAGCGATCACTCTGGGACACGGACACATTCTGGTCGGCACCAAAAACGGAGAGATCCTGGAGATCGACAAGAGCGGCCCCATGACTTTACTCGTGCAGGTGAGTGTCACTCCCAGATACACCGCTGCAAATACAGATGCAGAGTGAAAAGATAGATGAGAAGTCGAGCTGCTCAACTAGTCCAGGTCTGTGTTTGATGTGTGTTTTAGGGTCACATGGAAGGGGAAGTCTGGGGCCTCGCTGCTCATCCACTGCTGCCTATTTGTGCCACTGTGAGTGACGACAGAACGCTGCGGATCTGGGAGCTTTCAGCCAACCATTGCATGGTGGCCGTCCGGAAACTTAAGAAAGGTACATGAGCTAATCTCCTGCCACATTTGAGAGATCTCTGATTCAGTATCACTGAGGGTTTCGCTGCCGGGTGTGTTTGTAGGTGGTCGATGCTGTGCCTTCTCTCCAGACGGAAAAGCCTTAGCGGTGGGTCTAAACGACGGAAGGTTGCTTGTTGTTGGTGAATGCAGGCTGGATGGAGTGGTTGGTTTTCTTTCACAGGAAGGAGATCATCTCTGACATCAGGTTCTCTCAAGGTAACCGTCTGGCATGAGTGACAGTTTTAGATATTTATATACATATATTAGAGCTGACAAACAATTAATCGCATCCAAAGTAAGTTTTTGTTTACATAATATTTGTGTGTGCACTGTGTATATTTATTATGTATATACAGTACAGGTCAAAAGTTTGGAAACATTACTATTTTTAATGTTTTTGAAAGAAGTTTCTTCTGCTCATCAAGCCTGCATTTATTTGAGATCAAAAAATACAGAAAAAAAATGTAATATTGTGATATATAATTACAATTTAAAATAATTGTTTTTAAATTTATTATACTTTAAATTATCATTTATTTCTGTGATGCAAAGCTGAATTTTTAGGATCATTATCCACATGATCCTTTAGAAATCATTCTAATATGATGATTCATTATCAAAGTTGGAAACAGTTCTGCTGCTTAATATTTTTTCAGACACGTGATACTTTTTTAGGATACTTTGAATTGATGTAAAAAAAGTAAAAAAAAAAAAAAAAAAAAGAAGCTATGTGTTTTTAAAATATAAATATTTTGTAATAACAATATACACTACTGGTCAGTAATTTGGGGTCAGTAATTTTTTTTCTTTTTTTTTTTTAAAATAAAATCAATACTTTTATTCAGCAAGGATGTGTTAAATTGATAAAAAGTGATAGTAAAGAAAATATAATTATTAGATTTTTTTTTTATTTTGAATAAATGCAGTTCTTTTTAACCTTTTATTCATCAAATATATTAGACAGCAGAACTGTTTTCCAACACTCATAATAAATCAGAATATTAGAATGATTTCTAAATGATCATGTGATAGACTGGAGTGTACATGTGACACTGAAGAGGGCTGGAGTAATGATGCTGAAAATTCAGCTTTGCATCACAGGAATAAATTATTTTTTTTAAAGTATATTCAAATAGAAAACTATTTATTTTAAGTTTGTAATAATATTTCACAATATTACTGTTTTTTTCTGTATTTTTGATCAAATAAATGCAGGCTTGATGAGCAGAAGAGACTTCTTTCAAAAACATTAAAAATAGTAATGTTTCCAAACTTTTGACCTGTACTGTATAAAGACAAACACATACAGCATATATTTTGAAAATATTTACATTTATATATTTATATTCATATAAATTATATCATATATAAATAAATTTAATATATAAACATAACATATTTTTCTTAAATATATTTGTAGTATTTTATATGTGTGTGTATAGTTTTATATATCAGTATTAATACTATATATTAGTATTTCATTTATATATATATATATATATATATATATATACATATATGACCCTAGGACCACAAAACCAGTCTACAACAATACATTGTGTCAAAATTATTGATTTTTCTTTTATGCCAAAAAATCTAGGATATCAAGTAAAGATTATGATGTTCCATGAAGATATTTTGTAAATTTTCTATCGTAAATATATCAAAACTTAATTTTTGATTAGTAATATGCATTGCTAAGAATTCATTTGGACAACTTTAAAGATGATTTTCTCAATATTTAGATTTTTTTTGCTCCCTCAGATTATTTATTCAGCTTTCAGATGATGTAGAAATCTCAATTTCGAAAAAAGGGACACTTTAGACTGGTTTTGTGCTCCAGGGTCACACACACACACACACACACACACACACACACACACACACACATATATATATATTTTAGTATAATAATCAAATAAATAAATAAATATTAAATATATTTCATTATGTAAATATTTCATAAAACATATATATATATATATATATATATATTATATATTATATATATATATATAATATTATATATATATATATATAATTTTTAACTTTTTTTTCCCTCTTGAAGATGCTGGAAAATACCTCGCCGTGGCGTCGTGTGACTCACATTGTGTAATTTGTGTAAATTTATGAGCGTTTTGGGGGGTGGGCGTGTGTGAATGTGAGTGGGGTGTATAGCTGTTTTGGACTGTGGCGTCCGAGGTAATCTTTGTGTACATATATAACGTTTTTAGATTCAAGCAATAACATACGAGTTAATGTCTCTCTGCGTGTGATGAGTTGAGCGTTACAATTAAAATCAATCTACACATGCATTTCGATTGAAAGGAAATGTTTTGCTAATGTTTTGAACGGAGAAAAATAATAATGGTTTTTCTGCCGCGAGTGTTTTTTGTGTGAAATGTTTTGCTAATGTTTTGAACGGAGAAAACCTCCTGGACATGAAACTCGAGTGTGTTTTTGTTTTTGCAGTTATTCCTTGAGTGTTATAACATTATCATAATCAAGCTTTTTTGTGTGTGTGTGTGTGTATTAATGCAGGAAAACTGCTTCAAGTCAACACTGGTGCCAAAGAGCAGCTATTTTTTGAAGCTCCACGTGGAAGACGACAAACTATCAGCAGTTCAGAGGTAACGAGACGACACACAGCCAGATATATCACCAACTCAAGTGTTCCCATCTCGTGACTGTGTGTTTGTGTGTGTTCAGTTTGAGAAGATGGAATGGGCCACATGGACGTCAGTGCTGGGTCCCACCTGCGAGGGCATCTGGCCGACGCTCAGCTTCGTCAACCCGCCTCTTCACTTACCAAAGACAGGAAGCTGCTGGCCACCGGAGACGACTTCGGCTTCGTCAAGCTCTTCAGCTTCCCCTGCAAGGTCTGACAGCAGCACAATCACATCATGTATTCATATACACTACCGTTAAAACATTAAGGGTTGGATTTTTTGTTTCTGAAAGATGTCTCTTCTACTGTATTTATTTAATCAAAAATACTGAAAAAGAAGTGAAAAATGATTACAATTTAAAACATAAATGTTTACATTCCTGTGATCAAAGCTGTATTTTCAGCATCATTACTCCAGTCTTCAGTGTCACATGATCTTCAGAAATCAAGAAACATTTCCGATTATTATCTATGTTGAAAACTACTTAATATTTTTGTGGAAACAGCGATACATTTTTTTCAGCATTATTATTATATTTATTACATTTATTATTTATCATTTATTATATGTATTTATTTATGTAACATTATAAAAGTGACTAAATTTGTCACTTCTGATCAAATTAATGCATCCACACTGAATAAAAATATTCAAAATATATATATATATTTAAAATATATATATATTAAAAATATTCAAAAATATATTAAATATAAAATAATAATATAAAGTTAAATATAATAAAAATATTTGCAATATGTTTATTAGTGTATATATATAATTATATATATAGATTAATAGATATTATATATATATAGATAATAATTATTATATATAGAATAGATATATATATGTAATATATATATATATATATATATATATATATATATATTTAAAATATATATATTTTTTTTTTTTTTTAATTGATATATTATTATTGCTTTTGAACAGTCTTGTATAAAACCAGAGGTTTCTGCATTAAACAAGTCGAACATATTTTATTGATGCTTCTTTTTTTTTATTTTTTTATACAGGGTCAGTTTGCCAAGTTTAAAAAGTATGTGGCTCACAGTGGCAATGTGACGAACGTTCGATGGTCCAATGACGACGCGATGCTGCTGTCGGTGGGCGGAGCCGACACGGCCCTCATGATCTGGGCGAGAGAGGGGATTGGTCCACGCGAGAGCAAAGCCGTGGACAGCGAGGAATCAGACGACGACGCTGAGGAGGATGGAGGTAATGCTTCTGTTTTTGTTTCTGATTACATTTATTTATCATTTAAGTTTAATTTAACATTTCAGTGTGAATTCTGAATTTAAATGTTAAATGTTATTATTTAATTTCACATTTTAAATTTTGAATTCTATTTAACTAACATTCGTGTGTTTAGGGTACGACAGTGACGTCGCTCGGGAAAAGAACATGGATTACACGACGAAGATCTACGCTGTCAGTATCAGACCAGATGACACGGGCGTGCTAACCACCCCACCAACAGAAAGAGATTCCCAGGGAGAGCGGTAAATAAAAAAAATTAACGTAAAAAATGATTTTTTCCTTCATATTTAAAGAGATCCCAGTGGATGAGCGGTAATAAAAAAATTAACTAAAAAATGATTTTCCTTCTATTGTGTTTTGTATAATTTTTTAGATTGATGTAAAGTTTATGCTTAAAACAAGAAAAAATATCTGCCGAATGGGGTCAAAATAAATATAAAAATGTATAAATAAATAAATAAACTTTTTCACTTTGAAGTAATTAGATTTTTCTGACCACGCTGACAGATATTTATTCTCATTTTCACTGACTTCATTTTGATACATTTATCAGAGAAAAAGAGGAGAAACGTTTTTTTTTTGTGTGGTAAATGAGAGAAACAGGTTTTTGTTCTGTTTTTTTTCTAAAAATAATTTTTTTTTGATAGGTATTTTTGAATTTTTTTTAATTATATATTTTTTTAAATTGGATGTTCAGATATTTATAATGCAAAAAGACAAATGTACTGAGGGAGAAATTGTATTTATTCATGTCAAAACGTCATTTGTTTCCTGCAGGCCTCCAGTGAGCCGCGCCGCGCCGTTACCTGACAAGCTGGTGAAGAACAACATCACAAAGAAGAAGAAAGTGGTCGAGGTCAGTCGGGTTATGAGCTCATGAGGAGTCAGGGTTGTCTTCTTTATTGTCAGTGTGTGTGTTGATGTCTGTGTGTGTCTGCAGGAACTGTCTCTGGATCACGTGTTTGGCTACAGGGGCTTTGATTGTCGAAACAACCTTCACTACCTCAATGATGGAGCAGACATCATCTTCCACACGGCCGCCGCTGCTGTTATTCAGAACCTCTCTGCTGGTACAGTCCTGATTCAGCATCACTGCTGACCTCTGACCTCTGTCGTGGTGTCTGGTTCTCGTCTCAACATGTGGCTAATATGCAGCACAGTACAGTTCGTCTTTATTCATCGGATGAGTTTGTGGGCGAGTCTTTTGAGACTAATCTGATTCCAGATCAGGCATGAGGCGCTGCTGACCTCTACAGGCTGCAGTTGGAACTGCACATCTGTTTCAAAAAAGAAGCGATGAAGTTCAATGACATATTTAAAAATTATTAATCAAATGTGTACTTTATTATATTATACTGAAGTATAATTGCATATATATATTTCTACAACAGTTCTTTCTGGTTCTCGAATCTGATTGGCTGAGAGGAGTGTGATATTCTAGTGATAATAGCACTCCAATCGTATATGCGGTTTGTTAATAAAGATAACGTCTATTTGAAAGTGTTTAAACACGGGATATAATTAGTTTTGGGTGAATCTCACAGGCAGACTTTGGTTCCAGAGCAAATAGTTTTGGCTGAGAGCAAAGCCTCGTCACCTTGTATTTTATAGAAATGAGCGCTGCCTTTGTACTTTTGTCTGAATTGCCTAGAAACTTTTATGATGGCTGTTGTTATTTATTAAAAAATATTTTATATAAATAATAGTAGTATTTAATAATAGTATTTATTATTGAGAAACGGTGTGTGTGTTCGTGATGGTGATTAGTTACATTGTTCTGCCATTAGATGGCGACAAGACACTTTTATATTGAAAGAGACTGAAACGCTATTGTAAACAATGAAGTTGGTTTTACAAACACACTGAGCAGCGCTGTCATCAAAAGTCACCCTAAATTGATGAAAGAGTACAACAAAGATATGGCTTTCCTCAGCGGACATTCAAACTAATGTTACTGATCATATATTATATACTATATATATAGTATTACTTTTTTAGGTTGAAGTTTACATAGAATTTATAATTAAAATATACAGTTTAAAAAGTTTTAAATGCATCCTTGCTTTTATTCAACTATTCAACTGTTTTCAACATTAATAATAATGATCAGAAATGTTTCTTGTGCAGTAAATCAGCATATTAGAATGATTTCTGAAGATCATGTGACACTGAAGACCGGAGTAATGATGCTGAAAATTCAGCTGCACATCACAGAAATAAATTAGATTTTGAATTATAATCACGTAGAAAACAGTTATTTTGAAGTGTAATAATATTTCACAATTTTACCAATTTTACTGGATTTTTAATCAAATAAATGCAGCCTCGGTGAGCAGAAGAGACTTCTTTTAAAAACATTTAAAAAATCTTACTGATCCAAAACTTTGGAATCAGTGCATGAGAGAAGTATATTTTATAATATCGCAGTGTGACAGTTTTTTTAAAAGTACGCGTAGTGTTTCTGTTAATAAGAGCTCGTTAAAACTGCATGCGTGCTGTTTAACATGGATTGGAGAATTAAAGTAGTAGTTGTGATTTGCAGGTACTCAGAGCTTTTATCTGGAGCACACGGATGACATCCTCTGTCTGACTGTCAATCAACATCCCAAATATCTCAACATCATCGCCACCGGTCAGATCGGTAAGTGTGCCAATCAGCAAACTGATCTCTACACACATTTCTTTATGCAAATCGATGTAATTTTCACCATCTGAATCATTTTCATTGGCTTTTGCGTTGCTGCTTTCAGCGTGCACTGTTTTGTTTTGTGTTGATTACAAGCCTGCTTGTGATTTTTGCTAATAATTTGAATCTCTCTCATAATTCTGCTTTGGCTTCTCTCATTTTTGTTCATCACTGTCTCACGCTCTCATCCAACACACCAACACACAGGCGACTTCGCTGATCTGCCAGGTAGGAACGCAGAGCCTCCTGCCATCTGACTTCATTTTGTCTCACTGACCTTTTGTGTTTGACTCCAGAAATCCAGGACAGATTTTTTTGGGCTCCAACCTAGAACTAAAACATGCATTTCTACTTTAAAGCAATGATCCGGGTTCAGTGCATGTTAAACAAATTCCATAGACATGAATTATAATTCAGTGTTACGTTTGTGATGTTAATATGATATTTTATGTTATTCTGTAACACTTTACCAGTTAAACGCATGTTAAACCAGTTAATATGGTGATCACAATATGATATGCACACAGATTTATCCGTCTAGAATAATAAACTAAATAACTAAATGTTTTATATAATGCATAAAATAAATATTTATAATAACAAACTAAAATAATGCAGTTACTGCAATAAATAATTAGCAGTATTATAATCATCAAATAATAAATATATGATAACATTTTAATATAACATAATAATAATGTTAAATAAATAAATAAAATAAAATAATGCAGTTGAAGTAACCATCAAAGAATCTGATTAAAATCTGATTTCTGAAGATCATGTGACACTGAAGACTGGAGTATTGATGCTGAAAATACAGCTTTGCATCACAGGAATAAAATACATTTTACAATATATCCACATAGAAAACAATTATTTTAAATTGTAAAAAATATTACTGTTTTTGCCTTATTTTCTTTGGTGAGCAGAAGCAGAGACTTCTTTCAAAAAGATGCAAAAATGTAAATTAAAAAGAATGATAAGAGTAAAAAACTAAAATATTACAGCATAAATAACATTCTTGGAAAGAATAATTAATATAAATACTTGAATAAATATACAAACTTCACATTTATGCTTTTAAACCCTGTATAGACTTTTTTTTTTCTTTTCAAATTAAAGTTGAAATTATTTAATTTGGTTTATTTATTTATTCATGTATGAATTAAATCATGCATTTATCTTTGCATTTAGTGCATTTATTTTTGCAGTTATTGATATGCATTTATTCATGTGTTTATTCAGTTATGCATTTATGGTTGCATTTTGTCTGTTCAAAAATTCATTAAAAATCCTCATTGTTTTTGTGCCAGAAAAATACAACTGGTTAAAAAACTTTTCCAAAAGTAAAAGTTCTTAACAGCATGTCATAGATACGATCACTCAATATGTATTGAATCTTTATCAATCTTTAATATCACGTTTGATCGAATAACTTCTGTCTGTGGTTCACGAGGGTCTTGAAGTTGGATGCCACAGATTTCAGATTAAAATCATTTGCTCTATATCAATCAATCCCCTCATTTCCCTCGTGTTTTATGTCCCAGTTTCGATAAAGACCACTGCCCTGAAGAATACATCCTCATGTTTGCATGAAGCGTCATGCAGCAGATTGGCCTGATTTTCTATCATCTCAGAGTCATGATGCTTCATCTCCTTCCTCAGCGCTAGAATACATATCTAATATTGACATGCCTGCGGCGTGTGTTTGCTCTGTCATGTTTAAATCCCTGAGGACTATCATTATGAACTCATAATAGTTATCCCAAACTCATCCTGCCGCTTTATTAACAGAGATGGGAAGTAACTACTAACTGTTTTTTTCTGCACTATATTGTACAACTATTGTTTTCTAATTAGAGTAACTTTTCCACTAACAGGCTATTTTTTCAAGCCATACAGTTGTGTGATGAACATTTGCTGATTTTCATCACAATGTTATATGCATTTATTAATGCATTTTTCTATGAATGTAGTGCATTTTTTAATTTATGCATTTATCTATGCATTTAGCGTGTTTGTTTTTGCTTTTGTTTATACAGTTATTTATATGCAGTTATGTTTTTATGTATGCATTCATTCATGCTTGTATGCATTTATTCATGCATTTATCTCTATGCATTTAGTGCATTCAATTTTGCATTTGTTTATTCAGTTATTTATATGCATTTATGCATTTATATGCATTTTTCAGTGCATTTAGTGGTTTTTGCATTTTATTTATATGTAGTTTTTTAAGCATTTACTTATGTTTTTGTATTTATTCATTAATTTCTTTATGCATCTTTACATTTATTTAGTGCATTTATTTTTACATGTATTTATGCAGTTATTTATTGCATTTATTAATGAGTTTATGTATCCATTTATTTAAACTTGTATGCATTTATTCATGCATTGATTTATGCATGTAGTGCATTTATTGTTGCATTTAGTGTAAATTTGTCTGTTCAAAAAAAATAATTAAAAAAACTCATGAAAAATACAGCTCTGCTTCAGTAATAAGTTAAATAATCCCCCTTTAAATAGCATAGTTATTATCTTTTTAGTAGCTAATATTTAAATAAATTAATATTTATGCATTTCTGCATTTATTTGTGTGTTTAAATATTTCATTATGTATTTAACTATTTATTTATTTATGCATTTATTTATGTTTAAATATTTCATTATGTATTTAATGAGTTATTTATATATTTCAACATTTATTTAATTATTTAATTGAGTAATTTGGCCCTCCATATACTACTTTTTCTAAATGCATCTTAACTGCTTTAAGCCATTTTCATAGTAGCTTCCCAGCACTGTTTATTAATATAAATAACTCATAACGTTTGCATAATCAGTGTCTTCTAATACACTAATGGATTTGATTTGTCTTGTGCTGAAAGGAGCAGTTTGGGAGGCACTGTTTTTCCTTAAGCTGTGAGTATTGACGGTCGTAATGTGATGTTGGTCTGTGTCTGTGTGTGTCTGTAGGCCTGGCGCCATCCATTCACGTGTGGGACGCCATGAGCAAGCAGACGCTGTCGGTGCTGCGCTGTTCTCACGCTAAAGGGATCGGATACATCAACTTCAGCGCCACGGGAAAACTGCTGCTGTCTGTGGGAGTGGATCCGGAGCACACCATCACTGTGTGGAGATGGCAGGAAGGTGGGTGTGCTTACAATAGCCCTGCAGCAGGGAAACATTCTGCTGATTTGCTAAAAAGCCTAATATTAGCTAATTTGATGATGCCGAGTTCAAAAATATCAGTAAAACTTTCCAACGCGTGCAGTTCCTTCACAAGATGAGAATTATTTTTCAAATTATATGTTTATCAGCTTATCAAAATAACAAAAGTGGTCAAATGTTTCAGTTTTAATGACAAAAGAAAGTATAAAAAATGTATTATTTAGCTTACAATCTGCAAAGGAGCTGAACAATATGATTAAATGCTTCATTTAATGTCAAAGAACTTTACATAAACACAAGGTTATAAACATGTAAAAAACATTTTTTTTTCCACAAAATCTGCTCTCTTCTGTCACTGTTTGGTGTAGAAAAACATCCACAGATGATGCAGAAAACTGTCCTTGAAACTGGCATAAATTCAGATTCATTCATACATGTGAAAATGGGCTGAGAATGGAAAAAAAAAAATGTTAGAAATAGAATCTAAAATTTGAAAATTAAATCAAAAATGGAAAATATAAAAATTCTACATATTAATAAAAATACAAAAAAATTTATATAAAGTAAATAAAGTTAGAAACTCGCAATTGTGAGTTAACAACTCACAATCCATACTTTTTTCTTGCAAAAAAAATGATAAACTTAGAAAAACTCACAATTCTAATTAAAACAATGCGACAAACATCTGTTACTAGAAATAAAAAAAAAACATTAACTGAAATAAAACTTTAAAAAAGTTGCCAAGGCAAAATTTCTTATCCTCAATTATTTGAACTTAGTTAAGCCACTAAAATATCTAAAACTGAAAGTAATAAAAAACTTACATAGATGTATTTAAAAAAGAAAATGTAAAATTACTAATTTTTCAACTAAAAGTACAGTG
The DNA here is from genome assembly GCF_018340385.1 of Cyprinus carpio. NCBI lineage: Eukaryota > Metazoa > Chordata > Actinopteri > Cypriniformes > Cyprinidae > Cyprinus > Cyprinus carpio. The sequence continues at coordinate 23,708,381 of NC_056582.1, read as the reverse complement.
AAAAAGGAAAATACCAAAATTCTAAATATTAATAAAAACTATAATGGTATAGTTTAATGATGTTAAAATAACACAGATAGCTACAATAATTCTTTAATAAAGAGAAGAGTTTAATCGCAATTTTGATTTAACATCTGGCAATACAGACTTCTTTCCTCATAACTTTGAGGAAATCTTTCAAATAAAGACTTTCTTCGAAATTAGCATCTTAAAATGCGAAAGAAAGAAGTATTGGCCTTTATTCAGCAGCAGGATGCTGTGAATGCTTTCATCATGTGACCTCAGGCTCTAGGGTTTGCAGTAAGGGCGGTCACAGCGACCGGATCTTCGTGGTGGAGTTCAGGCCGGACTCGGACACTCAGTTTGTGTCGGTGGGGATCAAACACATCAAGTTCTGGACGCTGGTGGGAGGCTCTCTGCTCTATAAGAAAGGAGTGATCGGAGCGGTGGAGGACGGACGCATGCAGACCATGCTCTCTGTAGCCTTCGGAGCCGTGAGTCGTTCATTTATGCTGTTTTTTTTTTTTATGTCTTTAGAGTTTTTGAATTTTAACCAATTAAAAATGAGAAAGTTGCCTTGGCAAATAGCTAAAATTAAAGTTTTTTTTAAATTAATTTTTTTTTACTTTGCACTATATTGTACAACTACATTTATTTATTTTTCTAATTAGAGTAACTTTTCCAGTAACAGGCTATTTTTTCAAGCCATACAGGTGTAGTGTGATGAACATTTGCTGCTTATTATCACAGTGTTATATGCATTTATTTGTGCATTTTTCTATGAATGTAGTGCATTTATGCATTCAGTGTGTTTATTTTTGCTTTTATTTATACAGTTGTTTTTATGCAGGTATGCATTTATTTATTTATGTATTCATTCATTCATTCATTTATGCTTGTATGCATTTATCTTTTGCATTTTTGCATTTATTTGTTTGGTTATTTATATGCATTTATTTACGAATTTATGCACTTGTCTGTGCATTTAGTGCTTTTTTGCATTTATTTATAGTTATGTTTTTGTATTTATTCATTTGTTTATGCTTGTATGCATTTATTTGTGTGTTCATGTTTATTAATTAATTTTGAAGGAGTTTTTATATTTATATTTTGGCAACTAGCTAAAATTAAAGTTTTTTTTATTATTTTATTTCAGGTAACAAAGATGTGTTTTTGTGGTTGTAATTTTAATGTACTATAATTCTGGTAGTTACACAGCATACATTTATAGAATAATATGTGAAATAATAATAATAATGAAAATTATAATAAAGATTTTTTTTTTCTTATTATTATATTATAATTATAATAAAAATATAATAATTATTTATATATATACTGTATATATACACTGACTTAAATGTTTCTTTTGACAAAAAACTATATATGTATATAAATATATAATAATAAATACATATAGTAATATGAACTGAATCGAAACTATAATAAATCTAAATTTAGCTGAAAAATGACATCTTTTTTGCAGCCCAAATAGAGTTTTATAATTGATGAATGTTACATCATTGACACTGTTATTTTCCTGTTTTATTAATGTGCAGCTGCTTTGAAACCGTCTGTATAATATAAAGCACTATATGAATAAATAATGACTATTGTATATTATGTTTCATACGTGTATGTGCATATGAAATGGTAATTTTCTCTCTGGTGTGTTTTGTCTGACAGAATAACCTGACGTTCACGGGGGCCATAAACGGTGACGTGTATGTGTGGCGGGAGCATTTCCTGCTGCGTGTGGTGGCTAAAGCTCATACAGGACCAGTGTTCACCATGTACACCACGCTCAGAGACGGACTCATCGTGACCGGAGGCAAAGAGAGACCGTGAGTCCTGCTCTACACAGTACACACAAGTTCATATGCTGGATTCATATGGGTTTTAAAAATCATTTTCAGCTAAATTGTTTTGACCATAAAGAAAAAAATTCTTACACCTTGAATAAAAGTTCAAAAGTTTGGAGAAAGTAAGATTTTTTTTTAAATGTTTTTGAAAGATGTCTCTTCTGCTCACCAAGGCTGCATTTATTAGATCACAAATACAGTAAAAATTATGAAATATTATTACTATTTATAATATGCATTTAGTGCGTTTATTTTTGCTTTTATTTATAGAGTTGTTTATATGCAGGTATGCATTTATTTATGTATTCATTCATTCATTCATTTATGCTTGTATGCATTTATCTTTTGCATTTTTATTTGGTTATTTATATGCATTTATTTACGAATTTATACACTTATCTGTGCATTAAGTGCTTTTTTGCATTTATTTATAGTTATGTTTTTGTATTTATAATTTGTTTTTGCTTGTATGCATTTATTAATGCATTTATGTGTGTGTTTGTTTATTAATTAACCCAGCTCTACACAGTACACACAAGTTCATATGCTGGGTTCATATGGTTTTTAAAAATCATTTTCAGCTAAATTGTTTTGACCATAAAGAAAAAAATTCTTACACCTTGAATAAAAGTTCAAAAGTTTGGAGAAAGTAAGATTTTTTTTTTTTATGTTTTTGAAAGACGTCTCTTCTGCTCACCAAGGCTGCATTTATTAGATCACAAATACAGTAAAAATTATAAAATATTATTTCTATTTATAATAGATGTTTTCTATGTGAATATCTATTAAAATGTAATTTATTTCTGTGATGTGCAGCTGAATTTTCAGCATCATAACTGCAGTATTAGAAATAGAGATTAAGTGAAATTAGAAATAGAAATTAAAGATTTAAAAAAAAATTAAGGTAAACTTTTTCTTAAAGGTATACTAAAAAATGGCCCGTCATGGCCTCACTGATGTGTATATTATGTATGTGCAGGACTAAAGAGGGCGGCGCTGTGAAACTGTGGGATCAGGAAATGAAGAGATGCAGAGCGTTTCAGCTGGAGACAGGACTTCCTGTTGAGACGGTCAGATCTGTTTGCAGAGGAAAGGTCAGTCATGCTTTCGGTCTCTGTGGACTTCACATAGACACAGGCATTGATTTCAAGTGTAAGTCTAGACAGTGGTGAGATGCTTCTTCATTGGATGGCAGGGAAAGATCTTGGTGGGAACGAAGGATGGCGAGATCATCGAGGTGGGAGAGAAGAACGCCGCCTCCAACACTATGATAAACGGACACACACAGGGACCCATCTGGGGTCTGGCCACACACCCCTCCAAAGACGTCTTCATTTCCGCCAGCGATGATGGAACCATCCGCATCTGGGACCTGGCCGATAAGGTGAGGGATTGTGGGTAGTGGAGTAAAAGGAGGGGTGTTTACTCTACCGTTTAAAAGTTTAGGGGCAAAAAGATGATGAAATTAATACTTTTAATCATCAAGGATGCATTAAACTGAGCAGAAGTGACAGTAAATACATTTATAATATTACAGAAGATTTCTATTTCAAATAAACGCTGGTCTGTTGAACTACATAAAAGAATCCTGAAAAACTAAATGTATCACCATTTTCACAGAAATATTAACTGTTTTGAACATTGATGACGATCACAAGTGTTTCTTGAGCAGCATATTAGAATGATTTCTGAAGATCATGTGACACTGAAGACTGGAGTAATGATGCTGAAAATACAGCTTTGATCACAGAAATAAATTATATTTTACAATATATTCACATAGAAAATAGCTTTTTAAATTGCAATAATATTTCATAATATTACTGTTTTTAATGTATTTTTGTATCAAATAAAATATAGTCTTGGTGAGCAGAAGAGACTTCTCATAAACATTAAAAATGTAAAATCTTGAAAAAAAAAAAACATATGTATATATATATATTATATATATATATATATATATATATATATATTCCAATGAAATGAATGTACAATATTTAGTTTGATTTTTATTTAATATTATTTTTAATATAATTTAATATATTTAATATAATGATTTTATTGAATATTTTGTATTTTTTTAAGGGAATTTTATAGTACTAAATTATACTTGTGCAATAGTTATAATCCATTTTTTACCTATCATAAATCTTGAATGCTTTGGAGCACAGAAGTTTGGTGTTAAAAAAAAGTGAATTAAAAAAAAGTGTATTGTTATGAAAAATGCAAAAAAAATACTTCTTTCAAATATTTATATGAAATATTTATTTTACTGAAAATCTGTGTGAAAATCAAAGCCATAAATCTAAACAGGTTGTGTTCCAAATTTGAGGTTGATAAAAAAAAAAAAAGAGCTTTTAGTAAGATTTTGTTTGGGCACAATACCAAACGTTGGAATGAAAATGAAATTCGTTTCCAGTGCAGTCCGTTTCGACTGCAAGGAGTACAAGTGTGAATATTTTTTTTTTTTTGTTTTTTTTTTTTGGATTTTTTGAATTTTTGTGTTTTTGTTTTTTTTATTTGTTAGTGTAGAAAGTTTTAAAAATTTTAACAAGTTTCTGAAGTAAAAAAAAATACTACAAAAATGGCTGAAGTGCACCAGAAGGTTAATAATTTTTTGTCTTCCAGAAACTCCTGAATAAAGTCAGTCTGGGTCATCCGGCGAAGTGCACAGCGTACAGTCCGAACGGCGAGATGGTGTCCATCGGGATGGAGAACGGAGAGTTCATCGTGCTGCTGGTGAATTCACTGACTGTATGGGGCAAGAAGAGAGACCGCAGCGTGGCCATCCAGGACATACGGTCAGAAGAGACGCGGCATGGCTAATACACAACAAAACACATGATCATGAAAGCACAGGTGCTCAAGCTGTGTTTCTCCCGCAGGTTCAGCTCTGATAACCGGCTGCTGGCCGTCGGCTCGGTGGAGTGCGCGGTCGATTTCTACGATCTGACTCTGGGCCCGTCTCTCAACCGAATCGGCTACTGCAAAGATATTCCTGGATTTGTGATCCAGCTGGACTTCTCTGCTGACAGCAAATACATCGAGGTACAAAAACATGATGAGCAAGTGACCAAATCACAGATAGATCATTTTGATAACATACTACCCTTTTATACATTCATAACTTAGATGTACTGCAATTTTTTTATTTTTTGCAACAAAATATTTATTCATGCACAGAACTTATGTTTTTGTGCATGCACATTTTTTCACAAATAAAGCACATTGCATGGAATTAAAGTCAACAAAAACTATTTATGTATATTTTTTTTTAAATTTTGGCTTGGATGTTAGTAGCTAAAATGGGAGACCCTGACTAATTCTTGTGCCAAATTTCTATTTCCTGTACATTTCTATATATCAATAATAATGCACAGATACACATTCATTTGATCCCTGAAAACATATCAAGTCTCACCTTTTTTGATATGGTGCTTTATACAATCCAGATTTTTTTCAAAGCAGATTCATCTTTATAAAACAGGAAAATAATAGATTTAATGTTGTAACCCATGCAAAAATTCAAATATTTTTTAAAAATTATATACATTTCTAAATATATTTACTACCATTATGTTTGACCACTTTTTCGATATTTAGTATATTTAAAAAATAATTCATATATATTTAAAAAAAAAAAGTTAATATATTTTTCTCTCCTTATATTTCAATCGAAAAAAATTAATTCGTGTCACATTCGAAGAAAAACTTTATAAAACTGTATTTTCTTGCCCCAGAAACACATGACATATATTTTAGTATATGAAGGTTGAAACTAAAAATATTTTAAATTCAAATATTTGCTTCACTGTGTACAATGTATTATATATTTTAAGATAGATAGATAGATAGATAGATAGATAGATAGATAGATAGATAGATAGATAGATAGATAGATAGATGAAATATATTTTGGACATATTTATTATTATTATTATCATTATTTATTTAGTACCTGAAGGTTTAAACTAAATAAAATTATAAATATTATTATTATATATATATATATATATATATATATATATATATACACACATTATTATCTAAATAAATAATATGAAATATATTTAGGCTATAATTTTATTTATTTATTTATTTTTGGATATGAAGGTTGAAACGACAAATATTATAAACAACAAAAAATATATTAAAAAAATAATATTATCTATAATATTAAATGTATTTAATATTTTATTCTATTTTTTGCTGTATGGTTAAGGTATGAAACAAATTTAATTTCAGCTGTAAAGAAGACAATAGTCAGCTCAATTCAGTTCAGTTCAATGCCAATGTTAAAAAGTTCATCAATTACAAAACGAGTTCAATCCCTCTATAAACAGCATTACGTAAGACAAAAGTGTCATTATACAGTTTAGTTTAGTTCAGTGTTGCGATTTGCAACAGTTGTGATTTAGCGTGAATGTAGTCTGTGTAATAACACTGATGTGACCGGTGTAGTTTATATTTTGTGTGCAGGTCTCTACCGGTTCATATAAGCGTCAGGTTCATGAGGTCCCCAGTGGGAAGATCGTCACAGAGCAAGCCCTGATTGACCGGATCACCTGGGCGACCTGGACCAGGTGAGTTCACAGATCTGTGCAGTAAACGTCCTCAGAAATGACGTCAGCGTCCTGTAGTAAAGCTCCTCCTCCTGTGCAGTGTTCTGGGTGACGAGGTTTTGGGCATCTGGCCACGTAACGCAGAGAAGGCAGACGTGAACTGCGCCTGTGTTTCTCACGCCGGGCTGAACGTGGTCACCGGAGATGACTTTGGACTCGTGAAGCTCTTCGACTTCCCCTGCTCCGAGAAATTTGTAAGTCAGCCGTAACTCAAGTCAAGTCAAATGTATTTTCTATAGCATTTTTCACAATACACATTTATGATACCTTAATATCTTCATTCCTCGTAGTCACATTTAATGTTAATCTGTCAGTAGCGATTTATTATATAGTATAAATCACTTTACATGAGTATTCTGTATGTTTGAGGATAAAGCTGGATATAATATTTATCTGAACTCATGTGAACTCTTGAAAGATTAAGTTTCGGTAACTCTTTACAATAAGATTTCATTAGCTTTAGTTAATGCTTTAACTAACAATGAGCAATAAAGTTGTTTCAGAATTTATTAATTGTTGTTAATGTTAGTTAACATTAGTTAGTTAACAGCTGTTCATTGTTAGATGATTTCAGCTCAGGTTTATTAAATAATATTAACAGATACGACTTATGATTTCAGTAATGTATTAGTAAATGTTGGAATTGACATTAATTGAGATTAAGAATAATATATATATATAATATATATATATATATATATAATATATATACGGTAATATTATTATTCATATATATTATTATTATTATTATTAACCATATGAACCCTTATTTTTAATCTTTATTATTAACCTTTATTATAATTAACCAAATGGACCCTTTTTATTAACCATTATTATTATTATTATTATTATTACCAATATTAACCCTTTATATTTAAACCTTATTTAATTATTTAAACACTTATTATTATCCATATTAAATCCTTACCTTTATTATTAACAGTATTAACCCTTCATTAACCATATTAACCCTATATTATTGAACCTTACAATTAACCATATTAACCCTTTATAATTAACCCTTCTAAATAAATACATTAACCCCTCATTATTAATCCTTATAATTAACCATATTAACCCTTTATTATTGAACCTTATAATTAACCATATTAACCCGTAAATATCGAACCTTTGTACTATTAATCCTTATAATCAACCCTTATTGAACCTTAGTTTTATTAACCATATTAACCCATCATTATTAATCCTTATATTTGACCATATTAACCCCTCATTATTAACCCTTATAATTAACCCTTTATAATTTACCCTTATAAATAAACATATTAACCCCTTATTGAAACTCAGTTTTATTAACCATATTAACCATCATTATTAATCCTTATAATTGACCATATTAACCCCTTATTATTGAACCTTAGTATTATTAACTGTAATAACCCTTCATTATTAACCCTTATTATTAATCATATTAACCCTTTACAATTTACCCTTATAAATAAACATATTAACCCCTCATTATTAATCCTTATAATTAACCATATTAACCCTTTATTATTGAATCTTATATTTAACCATATTAACCCTTAAATATCAAACCTTAGTACTATTAACCATATTAACCCTTATAAATAAACATATTAACCCCTCATTATTAATCCTTATAATTGACCATGTTAACCCCTTATTATTGAACCTTAGTATTAATAACTATAATAACCCTTCATTATTAACCCTTATTATTAACCATATTAACTCTGAAGTATCAAACCTTAGTACTATTAACCCTTATAAATACACATTAACCCCTCATTATTAACCCTTATAATTAACCCTTTATAATTTACCCTTATAAATAAACATTTTAACCCCTCATTATTAATCCTTTTAATTAACCATATTAACACTTTGTTACTGAACCTTATAATTAACCACCATATTAACCCTTATAATTAACCATATTAACCCTTTATTACTAACCCTTATAAATAACCATATTAACCCTTATAATTAACCATATTAACCCCTCATTATTAAGCCTTATAATTAACCCTTTATAATTTACCCTTATAACGAAACAGTATTAACCCTCATTATGAAAAAAAAAAATTAAAAAAAACAAAAACAAAATAAAAAAAAAAAAAAAAAAAAATAAAAAAAATCAAAAATAATAAAAAAAAAACCTTAAACAATAAAAAATAAAATAAACAAAAAAAAAAAAAAAAAAAAAAAAAAAAAAAAATAAACAAAAATAATAAAAAATAAAAAAAAAATAAAAAAAAAAATAAAAACTAAAAATACAAAAAAAAATAAAAATAAAACAAAACAAACAAAGGTAAAAAAAAAAAAAAAAAAAAAAAAAAAATTATAATACACAATAAAAAAAAAACAAAAAACCAAACAAAAAAAAAAAAAATAAACAATCATCACACAATCATATATAATAAATATTAATATACTACTATCTATTTTTAAAAGCATACCATATATTATATATTAATATCATAAAAAAATTTAGTTAACATAAAAATTACACCAGAATATAACGAAGTAATACATCTCATAAGATAAATTAAATCACCCGTCTACACAATCAGCATCAAACAATAAATCACTATAAAACAAAATCTATATATATTTCCAATTTAAACTCTAACTTATAAAAAACTATACTATTCATATTATATTTATAAAATACTTATATTAAAAAAATTAACCGTTCATAAAAATTGAATTCACCCATAAAACAAAAAAAAATCATTAACACAATAAATAAATTAATATAGATTTACCAATTAAATAAATTAAATTACTAAATTAAACTACAATACATTTTCTTCCTAATATTAAAATAATCATAACATAAATAATATTTTACAAGCTATTCAAAACTACACACCGAATACAATTTTAAACACCATAAATAAAAATAACATTAAAAACTATTAATAATCTAAATAAATATCCAATAAATCCAATACCCCACCATAAATTTAAAAATATATTAAACATTTATACTATAATCAACAAAATTACTGTAAATAAAATCTATAAAACTCTATATAAGTAATAATAATTAACAACACCTACACATAATAAAAATATAAAACATAACGATAATAATCACCAAATAAAAATATAACTACAATCATTAATCTATACTTAAACATCCAACAGACTCCAACAATAAAAATAATACAAATAAAATATTTACCTATAATAACACCGAAAAATACTCTACTATTTTAACAGCTTAAAATATAATATCAAAAATAAATATAACGATAATCAATAAATAATATATAAATTAATTTTCTAATCATAAATTCAATTTCCTATATAATTTCATATATCATAACTAAAAACATTTATTTAAAAATTATACCACTATAAATTTTAGTAAAAAAATTATTACACATAAAATTTAATAAATAATCATAAAAATAACATATAAGCACCCTAATAAAAATACAATACATAATAAATAACTTTATACATCTACTAAACGATAAAAATCCCTTCTTCACTCACCCACTAATAATACAAGAAATTAAACAAAACATATATTAATCAATTATATAATAATGAAATAATAACATATTTAATCATTATTATCGCTAATAACATCCCCAACAACACCCTATTCATCATAATAATTCATTTATATCTAACAAATATAAATCCCAAACAAAATAATTTACTCACCATCACACATCCATATCACACGACCATATAATAGCAAAATATATACAAGTGTGTATCTTATTCATAATTAAATTATACATAATACATTCTAAACTCTAAAACAATAATATCACTTAAATTATAATACAATAACATAATAATTACACACAAATTAATATCATATATATTATATTTAATTCTACGCAATATACCATATCATCACAATATTAAATCTTAAAATTTATTAAAACTAATAAATAAAATACTCTCCACAATAAAAGAATCTAAACATATATAAAAACACTACCACCTCTCAAATATAAAACATATAATTATAAATAATAACACAAACCAATATCAAACATAAAATACATCTTCAACAGCATTCATCTTAATAAATCTATTCTATAAAACCTTCCCTCATCTATTATATCTACAACAACATCTCTAAAACATCAATTTCTATCCAAAAAAAATAATATCATCATAAAAATATACATTCACTAATCACTCATAATTAAATATATATCAAAAATTAAAAAGATAACATATACTTATATACACAAGAAAAAAACATTTTTAAACAAAAAAAACACGCTACCACACAATTATAATTACAAAAAACAATTTCATATACAATATATTCACCTTTATATAAATTTATTTATTTACATATATATAAATCATGAATCTTAATTAACGACACAATAATCCAAATAAAAAAATATAAACAAAACAAAAATTAATAACTAACATAATATTAAATATAATCCAAACAACATACAAATAATCTATCACTACCAAACTAAAATAATAATAAACAAATCAAATATAATATCAACAATATATCAGCACAATATATAAAGTTAATACAGTTCAGTTCATGGCCCAAATGTTAAAAAGTTCATCATTACAAAACTGTCGAGTTCAAGTATCCCCTCTAAAACGCATTACATAAGACGAAAGTGGCCTTATACAGTTTAGTTCAGTGTTTGTGATTTTTGCAAAAGTTTGTGATTTAACAAAGAGTCGTGAAGGGAGTCTGTGTGTAATCACACTGAGTAACGGTGTGTGGGGGGGTATATATTTTGGTGTGCAGGTCTCTTACCGGTATATATAAGCGTAGGTTCATGAGGTTCCCCAGCGGGCAAGACTCGTCACAGAGCAAGCCCTGATTGACCCGGAGCACCTGGGCGTAGACCGGACCAGTTTGAGTTCACAATGATACTGTGCGAGTAAACGTCCTCTCGAATGACGTACAGTGGTCCTGGAGTAAAGCTACCTCCTCCTGTGCAGTGTTCTGGGTGTGACGAGGTTTTGGGCATCTGGCCACGGAACGCAGAGAAGGCAGCACGTGAACTGCGCCCGTGTTGCTTCACTCACGGCGGGGCCTGAACCGTGGTCACCGGAGATGACTTTGGACTCGTGAAGCTCTCGCGACTTCCCTGCTCCGAGAAATTTGTAAGTCAGCTGATTGAGTCTCCACGGTGCGCCCAAGTCAAGTCAAATGTATTTTCTATAGCATTTTTTACCATACACATTTGTGATACCTAATATCTTCATTCCTCGTAGTCACTTTAATGTTAATCTGCAGAGTAGCGATTTACTATATACGTATAAATCACTTTACATGAGATATTCATGTATGTTTGAGGATAGTAAAGCTGGATAAATATTTATCTGAACTCATGTGAACTCTTGAAAGATTAGTTGTCGGGTAACTCTTTACAATAAAATTTCAATTAGCTTTAGTTAATGCTTTAACTAACAATGAGCAATTAAGTTTGTTTCAGAATTTATTAATTGTTTGTTAATGTTATTGCACACACATTAGGTAAGTTAACAAGCTGTATCATTGTTAGATGATTTCAGCTCAGGTTTATTAAAGAAGTTAACAGTGATTCTTACGGACTTATGATGATCAGTAATGTATTGGTAAATGTTGGAAATTGACATTAATTTGAGAGAATAAGAGAGATAGATATATATATATAATATATATATATATATATATAATATATATACGGGATATCTTATTCATAGTATATATATTATTATTATTATTAACCATATGAACCCTTATTTTTAATCTTTATTATTAACCTTTATTATAATTAACCAAATGGACCCTTTTTAATTAAACTACCATTTACTTATATTATTATTATTATTACCAATATTAACCCTTTATAATTTAAACCTGTGTTTAAGTAATTAAATTAAAACCCTTATTATTATGGAGATCAAATAAATCGCTTAACGTTTATTATTAAACAGTATTAACCCTTCAGTGAACCTATTATCACCGCTATATTAATTGAAACCTTACAATTAACACATATTAACCCTTTATAATTAACCCTTCTAAAATTAAATACATTAACCCCCGTTCATTATTCAATCCTTATAATTAACCATATTAAGCCCTTTATTATTGAACCTTATAATTAACCAGTATTAAAACCGTAAATATCCGAACCTTTGTACTATGTAATCCTTATAATCAAACCTTATTGCACCTTAGTTTTATTAACCATATAGATCGCCCATCATTTATTCATCCTTATATTTGACCCATGTATTTAACACCTCATTATTAAACCCTTATAATTAACCCTTTATAATTTACTCCCTTCATAAATAAACATATTAACCCCTTATTGATTGAAACTCAGTTTTATTAACCATATTAACATCATTATTAATCTATTATAATTGACCACATATTAACCCCTTATTATTGAACCCTTAGTATTATTAACTGTTATAAACCTCATTATTACAACCCTTATTATTAATCATATTAACCTGTTACAATTTACCCATTTATAAATAAAAACATATTAATCCCTCCGTATTAATCCTTATAATTAAAAACCATTAAAAAAAACCCTTTTATATTGCAATCTTATTTTTTAAACCATATTTTATTACCCTTAAAATATCAACCTTAGTACTATTAAACATATTAAACCTTACAAAAATAAACATATTTAACCCTCAATTATTACTAATCCTTATAATTGACCATAGTTAAACCCCCTTAGTTATTGAACTTAGTATTAATAACTATAATAACCCTTTCATTATTTAACCCTTATTATTAACCATATTAACTCTGAAGTATCAAACCTTAGTACTATTAACCCCTTATAAAATACACATTAACCGACTTCATTTATTAACCCTTATAATTAACCCCTTTTTTTATAATTTTTACCCTTTTATTAGTAAATAAACATTTTAACCCGCAATATTAATTATTTTTCCTTTTAATTAACCATATTAAACAAACCTTTGTTACTGAAACCTTATAATTAACCACCATATTAACCCTTAATAATTAGGACGCCATATTAACCCTTTTTACTAAAATTTCCGTTATACAAATAAACCATATTAACCCTTATAATTAAAAACCTATAACACCCTCATTATTAAGCCTTATAATTAACTCCTTTTTAATTTACCCTTATAAATAAAATAATTAACCCCTCATTATTAAACCCTTTATAATTTACCCTTAAATTAACCATATTAACCCCTCATTATTAACCCTTATAATTAACCCTTTATAATTTACCCTTATAAATAAACATATTAACCCCTCATTATTAACCCTTTATAATTTACCCTTATAATTAACCATATTAACCCCTCATTATTAACCCTTATAATTAACCCTTTATAATTTACCCTTATAAATAAACATATTAACCCCTCATTATTAACCCTTTATAATTTACCCTTATAATTAACCATATTAACCCCTCATTATTAACCCTAAATTTGATAACCTTTATAATTTTTTCCCCAGGTTTCCTCCTCGCTTAACCTATATTAACCCCTTCATTATTAACACCCTTTAATATTTAATTAAAAAATAACCATATTAAACCCTCATTTATTAACCCTTATAATTAACCCTTTATAAATTATTACTCCCTTATAAATAAACACCCCCCTTATAAATAAACATATTAACCCCTCATTATTAACCCTTATAATTAAATAATTAAATATATCAAACCTTAGTACTATTAACCATATTAACCCTTATAATTTTATTTTTTAACCTTTTATTTTTGAATATTAACCCTTAAATATCAAACTTTAGTACTATTAACCATATTAACCCCTCATTATTAACCTTTATTATTGACCATATTAACCCTTAATTATTGAACCTTAGTATTAATTACTATAACAACCCTTCATTATTAACCCTTATAAATAAACATATTAGCCCTTTTTTAACCCTTAAGCCTTGAATGATTTGTTTTAGAGCATTTAATATTTTTATTGACGGTTTGCATTTCTTCACAGGCCAAACACAAGCGATACTTCGGCCACTCTGCCCATGTGACCAACATCCGTTTCTCTTATGACGACAAATATGTGATAAGTGTAGGAGGCAACGACTGTAGGTGAGCTGACATCCATCCATCAGTCCGTCTGTCTGTCTGAACTGTTATTAAAGCGTCGTCTCTGTCTCTCAGTGTGTTCGTGTGGAGATGCATCTGATGGGCCTCCACACAGCTCCAAAAATGTAGGTGAGATGACATCCGTAGAGATTTCCGAATGATAAGTCCGGGGGTATTGATGCTTGATTTCTGTTGTGTTGCGTTTTGTGCACTTCTGTTATGACTGCGTTTTGGACGTGTCTGAGTTCAAGAGGGTTTTTTAACCGTTCTGTGAAGTGCAATGTTTACACCCACATGTACTTTTACAAAGAAAAAAAAAAGATTTACGGGTCATAAGTCCATGCCAATATTTCAGAAACTAAATCAAGTTATTTTTGTTCGAATGATTCTGAAGTGCCTTGGAGACAGTTTGCTGATCTTTTCCCCGAAATGTTTATGCATTTTTGGTGTTTGGTGCTATGTGTACTTTTAGATTTTTTTTATTATTTTTTTAAAAAATCATGCATTATGCAATTTCCTTTCTTATTTATCTATCTATCTATTCCCCCTTTTACAATTTTGTAACATAAATGTCAAAAATTATCCATCTCAACTAAATACTTCTTCCTGCGTTTTAAAAATAATCGAATTATATCCAAATACATGGGACTCAGGAGAAATAAGTACTGTAATGTGTAGATGTTATATTTGACCTGTGCTATTTTTGTTAAAATATTTATTTTTTATGTACGTATTTACGTATGGCGTATGCAAATTAGTCCGTCGGTCTGTGGGCGTATATGAAAATAGAAAATGCAAAAAACTGGCTGTCCAAATATTAAAGTTAATGTACGTAGTAGCGTTGTCTGTTGCGACGTGTGTAGATTGTGACAGCAGCTGTTTATTGTGTGCAGATATCACGTTATATCTGTCATTTGTATGTTCATGTTTTTGTAATTTGTCTGATCCGAGGTCAGTCTAGTTGAAATCTATATAATAATGCATGACTCGAAGTCTGTGTGGTTGTTTTGTCTGATCCGAGGTCATACGTGTGTTTATATAATTAAAGAGAATTTTTGTGTTTTTTCTCTCACGCTCACATCTTATTTTTGTTTGTTTTTCGTGTTTTTCCGTCTTTCACCAGCTGATGGCAGCATGTATGAACAGTTTCTATGACCGAATCGGAGATACAGTCTTGTCATAATAAACATGTTTATTGCTAATTCTCATTTTTTAATTCTGTGTTGCATAAAACACAATATTGGCAGCCCTAGTCAATAATGAGACAAAAGATAAACTGGAAATGTATTACTTGATACACCGGTCGATACCAAATATCATAAGGTGCCTTTTTTACATTGTGTTGTAAATGTTATTTTTAATCCGTGAGGTTTGTTGTTTGTTTTTTTTTAATACAAGGAATCCATCTAAAATACATTTACTAAAGAAAAAAAAATAATGTACTAAATAAAACTCCTCAATAAAATAAGTTTACTAAATAAACAAATACCATGAGGTGAATGTGGAAAAAAGTTTGACTAATAGATATCACCATATTGATTAATCTCAGTAAATTGTTGTGTGTGTGTAAACACACTCACGTTCAAAAGTTTGGGATCAGTAAGATTTTTTTTTTTTTTAAGGAAATCTCTTCTGCTCATCACAGCTACATTTATTTGATCAGAGAAAAAAAAATTGTGAAATATTATTGCAATTTAAAATAATGTTTTTCTGTTTTAATATACATTAAAATATAATTTATTCCTGTGATCAAAGCTGAATTTTCAGTATCATTACTCCAGTCTTCAGTGTCACATGATCTTCAGAAATCTTTCTAATATGATGATTTAATATCAATACTGGAAACAATTTTGCTGATACTTTTTTCAGGATTCTTTCAAAAAAGAACCATTTGTTCAAAATAGAAATCTTTTGTAACAATATGCAACACTACCATTCAAAAGTTTGGGGTCAGTCATTTTTGTTTCTTTTATTTTTTACTTTTTTTTTTTTTTTTTTCATTTTAAGAAATGAATGCTTTTATTCAGCAAGGATGTCACGCTCTGCCGCGCTTAAATCTGATTGGCTCGAGAACTTTCCGCGATGACGCGCAGCTTCAACACGACGTGCCGCACTCATGATATTTAATACTAATCAATCAGCAAATAAAAAAAACAGTAACGCAGAGCTGCATTCCAGATCCACCACCGCCCTGCAGATCCGTGAGTCATCAGTCTCAACAAAACAGTTCAGCATGTCACTCTATTTCAGGACATGCTTTTACTTGCATAACTGTGGTGAAATGTACTGGGTAGCCTGCTATAGTAAAATTAAATAGTTATAGTAAAACTAATGCAGCGCACCCATGGTAATACATGTCATGATAGCAGTATATGGTGTGTACAGTAGGCTATACAGCAGGGAAATCCAACCCTGCTCCTGGAGAACTACCATCCTGCAGACTTTAGTTCCAACCCTGCTCCAACACACCTGTCTGTAATTAACAAGTTGATTAGCTGGTTCAGGTGTGTTTGATTGGGGTTGGAGCTGAAATCTGTAGGACAGTAGCTCTCCAGGAGCAGGGTTAGTGACCCCTGCTATACAGTATATAAACCAGGATCAAATGAGATAAACTGAAGTTTTGTAATGATGCCAAAACATTCCACTTGTGTTTTTGTGCCACACACGAAGTTTCACAATCATGATCCTTCAGACGATATACAGCAAGCAGTTTCAGCCCAGATCCGGCCCACATCTGGCCCGCGTGAAATCCATGCGGGCCAGATGTGGGCCGGATCTGGGCCAAAACTGTTTGCTGTCTGGGTAGTTTTAGTCCTTAAATGCTCTCAACATGAAACTTAACAGTATTCCTTTGTTTTTACCTTTTGAGAGTAGATCATGAATTTTTTACAGAAATATAAAATCAAGAATATTTGTTCTCAAAACGTATCTGGATACAGATTTTAATTTTAAAAATGTAAATAAATAAATAAATAAATAAAAATCATAGCAGAATAAATAAATTAAAAGCAGAACGAATTAATAAATAAATAAATATCCATGCTCCAAAAATTGTAAATCCCCCATAAAATTAATGCAGTAAATAAATAAATCCCCCAACAAAATAATTATTTTAAATAAATACATAAATCCTCCCAATAAAATAATATACCAAATAAACAAATCCCCCAACACAATAATATAAATATATAAATACCCCCCATAAAAAAAGTTTTAAACAAATAAACAAAATAAATTCCCCAATAAATAAATGTACTAATTAAATCCTCCTCCCAAATAAAATAGATGTAGTAAATAAATAAACAAATACTGAATAAATCCCCCTAAATAAACACATAAATAAATCTTCTCAATAAAAAAAATAAATTAATGAATAAATACAATAAATTTGTCAATTAAATAAATGCACTAGATCCTGCAGAATCTGAACACAGATACAGACGTCGTATCTGAAGAATCACTGTACAAACTCACACGTCTTTGAAACGTCACGCTGCTGAACCATGTGTTTGAGAAGCAGCCTGTGTGTAAGTGCTGCTGCATTGATGTTTCACAGACTTAAATAACACAGATCCAGCAGTCCTGAGCTAATGCAACTCATGCTGTATGTGTGAAGTTAATGGCCCATTTAACAGCGTGTGTGTATGTGTGTGTGTGTGTATGTGTGTGTGTGTGTGTGTGTGTGTGTGTGTGTGTGTGTGTGTGTGTGTGTGTGTGTGTGTGTGAGAGAGAGAGAGAGAGAGAGAGAGAGGACAGAGTGTGTTACACAGCGAGAGCAAAGGGAACGCAATAAGGCATGTTTGGCTTTTTAAGTCAGTGTCTGATAACAATAAATATGAATGAATGAATTAAATTTTTTATGATGATGAGTTGTTAAGGATTTTTTCAGAGTTTTCAAAAAATTTGTTGTGGTGGTAGTTGTTATTGTTGATATCTAAATATAAAAATTTTTAATAATAATAATAATACAAATAATAATAATAATAATAATAATAATAATAATGAATTGTCTTTTTTAAGTTCTAAAATAATTAAAACTAAAACAAAATAATTAGAATTAAAAGTTGTAAAAATAAAAATAAAATTGTAAAAAACAAAAATGAATAAAAATGTCAAAAACAGCTAAATTACTCAATTTAGCACATTAAACAATTTATTTAACTTTATTTGCTAAAATAACTAAAACTAAATAAAATACAAATGAAAAATAAATTAAAATTAAATTAAAAATCACTAAAACTTTAACTAAAATTAAATTAAAATGGAAAATAATAGTTAATATAATAAAATAGAAAAATAATTTTAAAAGATGATTTAAAAAAAGTACATATATAGAATTACTGAAACTTTAACTATTTTGCACATCAAGGTAAACATTTAGTTTAAGCTGTTTGCTAAAATAACTACAAATAAAATAAAATGAAAAATAAATAAATCTAATAAAAATCTAATTTAAATAATTTAATATATATATATAAACTAATACAAAAAAAATGCTAAACAAAATTACTAAAATAAATTAAAAAAAATTATATATTTTTTTTTATAAAAAATAGTAAAAGAATAATGCTAAAATAACACTAATCCAGGTTTTCTCTCTTTATTAAGGGGTAAAATCTAATAATTTATATATATATATATATATATATATAGCTTTTTCATTTTGATTCTCAGCTTTTGATTTTTGTTTTTTTTTAATCAGACTTTTCTTTTTATTTCAGCTAAAGTTTCAGCGTGCTGCATTCTGAAGTGGCTTCTGACGTACATTGAGTTCATTCTCTTTTTATGGATGTGAAATGAATCTAAAACATATTTGTTATTCTCGCCTGGTTCCTGGTGCGTTGTCCTGGGACGTGTTTCTCATATCTTCTGAGCTCTGCTTTCAATGTAGCTTAAAGGCGCTTTAATTAAAGTATGGTGACATCTGGCCTGAAATCTAACGCAACATTCGCTGCGTTTACTGGCAATCAGTTTCCAGCGTACAGCAGCGTCTCTGGGTCCTTAAACCACCATTAAATGAGATCAAACACACACACACCAAACAAAGAAGCGCCCCACATGCCCACATCTCATTTTATGAATAAATAAAACCATACGGCTGATGAAAATGCGTAAATGCATCCAATGCAGATTTCTTTTTCATCTCAGCACTATAAAACAGCACTTTAAAGTACCACAGAGCGTTATTGAGAGGGATATGGTAATCATATATACTATTTAATTATATACCAGTATGTTTTTGTAATTTATTATTTTATTTTATTTTTTGTAATTTTAGATTTTTTTTTTTTTTTTTTTTTACATTTTGCCTTGGCAAATAGCTAAAAATAAAATATGTTGTTGTTTTACTTTATTATATTTTATTTTATTTTGGTTAACGTTTAGTTAGATCCAAGTAATGAACATGGTTTTTTTTGGTTTTAGTTTTAGACAACTATAATAACCCTGATATAAATTATATTTTGTCATTTTTATTAGTTTTTTTAAGTGTCTATATATTTAAAAAAATATATATATATTTTTATTTATTAGTTTTAATTTATCTCGCACTTCAAGTTAAACTAAATAAATGCTGCCTTGGCACCTATAGCTTAAATAAAATAAATTAAAAATATTTTTTTTATATTCAATTTTATTTCAGTTAATGTTTATTTTATTTCAAGTAACAAACTTTTTTTTATGGTTTTAGTTTTAGTTAACTATAAAAACCCTGATATGTATGATATTCTGCCATTTTCATCTATATAGTTTTTATACATTTTTTTAAATTAGTTTTAGTTAATTTTTCACACTTAATTCATACTTAACTATTTTCATATTGTCATACTTAAACATTAGAAATGCTGCCTTGGCAACAAGCTGAAATAAAATAAGTTTAGTTTATATATAGAGAGAGAGCTACATCTTATGCAGTAATCAAAAATTGTAGTCATATTCCTATTTATTTTTCATGAATTCACATGCATTGTTCTGTATGGTGTTTTTGTGTGATGACGACTTGATGCACGTGTGTTTACAACATGATTTGACCTGTGAATGTCTGTGAATGTGTGAGATCTCATTAGCTGATGTTGTGTCATCCTCACCTCCGGAGCAGAAATAAGGTGCACAAGTAGCAAAGCAAACTAAAGGCGGCAACATTGTTTGTGTTTCTAGTTCAGTTGTAGTGCAAACCCACTACACACGAGTCTAACTCAAATAAGAAATTATCTTTTAACACTGATCTAAGCCATTTAAGCATCCAGCCACAGAGAACTATTAAAGTTTGCATGTTATTGATCTTATTACAAACGATTAATCCATGCATATATATGCATATATATATATATATATATATATATTTTTTTACATCTTAAAAATCAATAAACAACCGACGACTAGCCGACGACTAGAACAAAGCATTGCAAAAACATGAAATGAAAAATATAAAAAAAAACGAATAAAAAATCTAATGAACGCATTAAAAAAAATATTTTAAAAAATATGTTTTCATATTAATATTTTTATTTCATTTTTATTTCATTTTTATAAATAAAATAACCTTTAAACATTTTTAAAATTTCTTATTTTAATTTAGTTTAAGACTACAATATAAAAATAATTAAAAATTAATAAATAATATATTATAATATAACTAAGCTTCAAAACTATATAGACTAATAAAAACTAATAAAAATGATGAAAACAAAACAAAAATGAACTAAAATGAAAACAGAAAATATATAAATATAAATATAAAATTTGATAGATTTTTTTATTAAATCTTATTTCTTGTTACTTTTCACAGACCAATCTATCTTCTATCTAGCTATCTATCTATCTATCTACTATCTATCTACTCTATCTATTATTCTATCTATTCTTATATCCTTATCATCTGCCCCTGGTATTTTAAAGGTCAGAGACACCTGTAGATAAATCTACTCTGCAAAAATAAAAAAACAATAAAACTAAATAAAATAAATAAAATTATTTACTTATTTGTAAATCTATTTTTATTTTATTTGCCATAACAGTTCCTATCACATCAGGCAACATGACTGAAAAAGTAAAGTAAAAATATAAAAAAACGAATAAAAAATCTAAATGAAAGCATTAAAAAAATTATTTAAACAATATTTTTTCCCATATTAATATTTTTATTTCATTTTTATTTCATTTTTGTCACACTTAATTCATACTTAACTATTTTCATATTGTCATACTTACACATTAGAGAAATGCGCCTTGGCAACAAGCTGAAATAAAAGAAGGTTTAAGTTTATATCATAGAGAGAGAGCTACGCATATGCAGGTAATCCAAATTTGTAGTAATTCTATTTATTTTTCAAGAATTCACATGCATTGTCCTGTATGGGTTTTTGTGTGATGACCGACTTGATGCACGTGGTTTTTTACAAACATGAATGTGACTGTGAATGTCTATGAAGTGTGAGATCTTATTAGCTTGATGTTGTGTCATCCTCACCTCCGGAGCAGAAATAAGGGTCACCAAGTAGCAAAAGCAAACTTAAAGGCAGCAAACAGTTTGTGGTTTCTAGGTTCAGTTTCGTGCAAAACACACTACACACGAGTCTAACGCAAAATAAGAAATTATCTTTAACACTGATCTAAGCATTTAAGCATCCAGCCACAGAGAACTATTAAAGTTTGCATGTCTTATTGGATCTTATTACCAACGATTAATCCATGCATATAGTATGCATATATATGCATATATATATATATATATATATATTTTTTTACATCTTAAAAATCAATAAACAACCGACGACTAGAACAAAGCATTGCAAAAACATGAACTAAAATTTAAATGAAAAATATAAAAAAACGAATAAAAAATCTAATGAAAGCATTAAAAAAAATATTTAAAAAATATTTTTCATATTTAATATTTTTATTTCATTTTTATTTCATTTTTATAAATAAAATATTTAAACAATTAAAATTTCTTATTTTAATTTAGTTTAAGACTACAATATAAAAATAATTAAAATTAATAAATAATATATATATAATTATAAACTAAACTTCAAAACTATATAGACTAATAAAAACTAATAAAAATGATGAAAACAAAACAAAAATGAACTAAAATGAAAACAGAAAATATATAAATATAAATATAAAATTTGATAGATTTTTTTATTTCTTATTTCTTTTACTTTTCACAGACCAATCTATCTATCTATCTATCTATCTATCTATCTATCTATCTATCTATCTATCTATCTATCTATCTATCTATCTATCTATCCTTACATCTGCCCTGGTTATTTATAAAGGTCAGAGACAATGTAGATAATTACTCTGCAAAAAATAAAATAAATAAACTAAATAAATAAATAAATAACATTATTTACTTAATTTGTAAATCTATTTTTATTTTATTTGCCATAAGTGAACCTCAGGGCAAAAAAAAAAAAAAAGAAAAGATAATTGTGGAAAAAAAATAATTGTGGAAAAAAAAAAAAAGAGTATGCATTGACCCCTTTAAAGTAAGTGAAATATTCTGAAATTGCCCTCAAAAGTACTTTACAAACTGTCTGTTGACTGATTCCTGTGCCCGGAGGGACTGAAGAGTTTACCCAGAATCCTGTTCAGCTGACTGTACTTCTCGAGGCGTGTCGTCACGAAACCTCACGAAAACACACACAGAGCAAGTTTCCTACAGAAAGTGTTATGTCACGCCTGCTGAAGAAACCAGTTCAGGACAAAAGACTTTCAGAAACTCTCTGAATCAATAAGCAGTTTCATTCTTACCATTACTTTTATTGTTTTCGTAGTGTAAATGTTTTCAAAATGTCCTCATTAGAACTGAAAATATAATAAGCTTTGCCTGATGGTTCTAGTAAACATACATTATTATAATACAGCACCGTATTATCCTCATTTGTATCTCTGAAACAAAACACGTTATGACAAGGTTTTCTGGCAGACGAGCAGTACTAGAAATCTCGTGTGTAGTATCGTTTGTATGAATGAATTAACTTATTGTGTGATGGTGTCTTGGACTGCAACTAATGCAGTTATATGGAGTATTTATCTAAGAGCTGTTTGTTCAGGGGAATCTGAATTAGATCCAGATAAACCTCATTTCTGCTTTGTGGTTGTAATGTGTGCAGGTGACATTGCAACAACATCATTTAACAATCTTCATTACTTGCACACTGTGTAAACTGAAATACTATAGTAAATACAAGACAT
This sequence comes from Cyprinus carpio, assembly GCF_018340385.1. Lineage (NCBI taxonomy): Eukaryota > Metazoa > Chordata > Actinopteri > Cypriniformes > Cyprinidae > Cyprinus > Cyprinus carpio. Next base: position 23,684,621 of record NC_056582.1, on the reverse strand, counting down.
GGTTTGCAAACCTTGAACATTCATATTTGAATGCACATGAATGCAAAAGAGATTTAAGAAGATTTCCAGTGCAAAATGATTTTTATGTTCTTCAGTGGATAAAATTAAATCAAGTTTTGAACAACATAAAGATGAATTAATAAAAGCAGATTTTTTTTATTGTTGTTTTTACAATATTTTGATTTTTTTATGTTGAATTTTGAAATAATTTTTATTTTAGCATTTTGCGTTTCCATATTAAAAAAACAACAACAACAAAATTATTTGTTTATTTATTTGTTCAAAATTATTTAAAACATTATTCCAGTTTTAGTTATTTTAGTAAAGTTAAACTAAATGAAAATGAGAAATGTTGCTTTCAGTTTCAGTTAACTTTTATTTTATGTAAAAAAAAAAAATATTATATATATATATAATATATATATATATATATATATATACTAATTAATTCATGGTTTTAAGTTGTAGTTTGGTTGTAAAACAATAACATAACGTATAAATATCATTTTCAGAACATTCAGATAATGTTGAATGAATGTTATATTGACATTACTTGAGGAACTTTTGTTCATAACTTTGTGAGATCCTTGCCTTGTCAGGGTTATTTTAGTATCATTGAGATACTATTATAGGTTTGTTTTTGTATTATAAAATAATTTTTTTTTTTTTTTTAGTTAAAATTATGTTATGTTGTGTGCTTTAGTCAGTTTTATTAGTTATTTTTTAAATATGTCTATATAGTTTTTATTTTAGTTTTAGTTATTTTACATTAAGTTAAAGTAAAAGAAAACAGAATTTTGCTTTGGCAGCTAGTTGAAATAGAATGTTTACGTAACGTTTAAAAACATCAGACAAACGTCCAACTTAAACGTTTCGGAAATAAAACGGTCTGTAAAGAATGTATAAACAACACTGTTGTGCAAATGTTTTGAGAACATTAGAAAAGAAAGATAGCATTGAAAAAACGTTCTGTTAGCATTATTGGAAGATCGTATGTTCGTAACTTTGAGTGAAACTTTCCAGAACGTTCTTGTTACCTGGTTTCTCACCGGTTCGAGTCCTGCAGCTTCAAGTCTGTGATTTTCTGGTTTAGATATGACTCAGGTCCACTTCTGATGTAAATCTGTGAGGTTTTTCCTTCCATTTTACCACCTGCAATGCAAAAAAATAAATAAATAAATAAAACAAGTCCGTGGTTTATACCACAATATAAATGTGTCCATTTTAACCATCATGTGATGCAAGGTCACTTTAAAACTTGCATGCATTGTGTGTAATCAGAGCTAGTGTTACTCTGCTGATGTCAGAGGGTCAATATGTTCTCAATCACAGCCAGCATCTGTTGATGAGGTTAAAAACACTCAGATTAAGACGAGTTGATTTGGTGAAGGTTACGCCGAAGGTTCATCCTGTACAGTCAGAGTCTTCCTTCTGTAATCCTCACATTATTACTCATGCGGAAGCATCTCTGGGAAGCAAGACAAATGAATGCAAAGGTTAAAAAGACGCAGCAAATAAACAAGTTTGGTAATTATTCAGCAGGTGTGACAGACACAGAGAAAGTGAGTCATGTTAATCATCTTTGGTGAGTTTTTTGTAAATGGGGAATTAATGTAATCTCAACCGCAGGGCTGCAAACACGTATCTGCTCTCTTCTGCTTTCCTTACACCAGGAAATAAATTTGATCATCTGAGCTGTCTAAAATAACTCATACGCTTTAATGCACATTTGTATACAGTGCATAAGGGTCTCTGATTAACTATTTAACCTCTACAGAACTGTTTAAAGACTAAAAGGTTCTTAATAAGAAGCATATTCTATGCTGAATCCAGATTTGTATTAGTGAATACTGTATTTAGGCCTACATAATCATATACAGCAGATTTATGTTTAATGATTTAGCAGCCACTTTTATGCAAAGTGACTTATAAAACCACAAGCAATTTGCATTAGAGTTATGCACAGGGATAGAAAAGCTAGGACAGAATTAAAAATTAAGAGAAAACTTATTATTATTAGCATAGTTATATTAAATCAGAAATTTAGAGAAAATAGAATTTGCATTATCAGCACTGTTTTAATTTCTATAATTTCGTGCTGATGTTTTCTTTACCACACAAAAAAATTTATAATAATAATAAAAACAATAATGATTCAGCCTAAAACTACTTAAACGTCTACAACTATTTAACATGCAAATCTAGACACTCCTCCTCCCGCTCTGCGTCAACGCTGATTGGTCGATCCTGCCCTCATTAGCATGCGGTGGGCGTGTCCATAGCCTGTCTTGTCGGATGAATGAGTAGAGCGCTTCAGTCGCGCATCGGGCAGCGAGCGAGAACTCAGCCGCTCACCGGCGCTCAGAATGCGGCTGCTACTGTGAACTCATCCCGCTCCCGTTCCCTGTGACGCCAACACTGAACGGGAAACATGTGGAACACTAAAAGAGTACCCTGCCTGCATAGCAAAGGAGACTTATGGGTAAGTTTCTAACACTCATGAAAACTGCATTCATCATGGCATCGAATTCTCTCAACAGTAAATAACTGGTTACTCTTTATAATATATTTCATTTATATAATCAAACATTTTTTTATATAATCCAAATACTTATTAGATATATGATTCAAAGTCTAATAAGTATTTGGAGGGATTGTATAGTAATTCTGGATCATGTTGTTTTATGTTAATAACCTATTATTCAAGGATGTGTAAGTGTTAACAAAAATGACATGAGCATATAATATTATGATTTCGTTTGCAGGTTCATTGCAAACCTTTGAACAGTGATAATCATATTTTCTGTCAAAATATCTTTGTGATTAGTTAAAACTGGCACCACCATCACTCTCATCCAAATATGTATATATATATATAGAGAGAGAGAGAGAGAGAGAGAGAGAGAGAGAAACTATATATAGAAACTATGACAGATATTATGGTTATCATGGTAAATAATTGGGCAAATATTTTACCATATTAGTAAGGGTGGAGGACACACAGTAATGTTAAACCCAACTGCTTTTGATGTGCTTCATGCATGACTTAAATGCAAAATATATTTGCAATGGTTTCTTGACTATTTCTATGTATACTTGCCAGTGTGATGTTTTTCTTTTTTTAACTTCTGTTGCTTCATTTTAAATAGTTTTTTCTGTTATTTATTTTAGGGTTTGTTCATCCTCCTCTTGTACATCAGTCCCCTCTCCTGCTCTTCAAATTTCAGTCACCTCAGCTATAAGATAAAAGAAGGATTACCTAAAGGGACACTCATAGGGGCTATCAGTGCGGACTTAAAATTGGATCTTTCCGTCAGTCCTCCTCGCTCATTCAATCTGGAGCTAAAGACAGGAAGCCAGCAGTACGTGAATCTGAATAACACGACGGGGGAGCTGTTCACATCTGCCATGGAGATTGACAGAGAGGCTCTGTGCGCGGAGTCCCACGAGGGCCAGGGCTGCGCAATCTTTCTGGATGTGCTTATCCTTCCTCAGCAGTACTTTCGGCTGGTTAAGATTAAAATCATTATAGAGGATGTAAATGACAACCATCCGCATTTCCCTGTCGATGAAATCAGGGTGTCTGTGCCAGAGAACGCACCTGTTAACGCAAGGTTTGCGGTGGAGCAATCCGCAGTGGATCCCGACATCGGGATTCACAGCGTTCAAACATACTGGCTTGTTAATGACTATGGAGTTTTCACATTAGATGTAGAGGAGAACGAAGGCGGTGAACTGACGCCCTTTTCTATCATTACCGAGTCTCTTGATAGGGAGACACAAGCTGAGTATGTGACTGACATTATAGCCGAGGACGGAGGCTCTCCGCCGCTTCTAGGCACTGCAACTCTGAGGATTATCATCACGGACGTCAACGACAACTGCCCCAAGTTTACAGAGTCGCTAGTGAACATTACTCTTTATGGAAACGCTACTAAGGGCATGCAACTGGCTCGTCTACAAGCCTACGATCCAGACGAGGGAGCCAACGCCTTGATCACGTATACCTTCAGCGAACGGGTCACCCAGGAAAGCAGAAACCTGTTTCATTTGGATACAAACACTGGGGTTGTTATTATAGTAGGAGAGATTGATTGAAAAAAAGGAAGGATATATATACAAACTAATCGTGCTGGCTAATGGGCCGACTTGTATTCCAGAAGTTGCAACGGTTACTGTTCACATCATCAAACAGCTTTCCGGCCCTCCGGTGGTTATCCCACGTTACATTGCTTCTGAGAAGGATGGTGTTGTGAGTATAAGTGAATCAGAGCCACCGTTTTCACCCATTGCTTTGTTTACCATCAAAAACACTGAGCCGCAACAGAAGATAGAGTGTGTTCTTGAAGGTGCAGGTCCATTTAGGCTTGTACCATATGAGCGTTTTAAAAACGAGTACCTGCTTGAGACCACCGAGCTATTGGATTATGAACAGCAACAGGATTATGAAATTGTTGTCGTGGTTCGTAACTCTCATGGATTAGTAGTTAACACCGTAGTGAAGGTCCATGTGCTGGACGTTAACGACAATGCTCCGGTTTTCAAGCAATCTTTCATTGACATCACAGTGGAGGAGAACAACCCACCAAATACATTCCTCGCTCAGCTTCAGGCCACCGATGCAGACAGTGAAAGCAGAGGCGAGGTGTATTACCTACTCGGCACCGACGCTCCCACCATTTTTGACTTGGATCGGTCAACCGGGGTACTGACGGTGTCCACTTCTCTTGACCGAGAGGAAAAGGAGACGTACCGATTCATGGTGCGGGCCGTAGACAGGGGCACACCAAGAAAGGAGTCAATCGCCACTGTGATAATCACCGTCCAGGATCGCAATGACAACAGTCCGCGGTTCATCAACAAGGACTTCACCTTCTTTGTGCCGGAGAACTTTCCAGGTTTTGGGGAAATTGGCGCTCTTACTGTTACCGATGCGGATGCTGGGGAGAATGGCTGGGTGGCATTGTCCATTCTTAATGGAAGCGACATCTTCGTGATTGACACCGGACGAGGAGCGCTGCGGGCCAAGACCTCTCTGGACCGGGAGCAACAGGGAACGTACTATGTTTGGATCGAGGCAATTGACGGAGGCGAACCTGCTCTTTCTTGCATCACAATGGTGACTGTTCTCCTCCTGGATGTCAACGACAACCCTCCAACTGTTCTTTTCCCCCAGTCCAACCAGTCGTACATGTTGGTGCTTCCCAACACGCTTCCAGGAACGTCTATAACGGAAGTTTACGCGGTGGACCGGGACACTGGAATGAACGCTGTTATTGCGTACAGCATCATCAAGAGAACAGACGGAGAGCTGGGCACGTTTGACATCGACCCCTACACGGGAAACATCACCTTGAGGAAATCCTTGAGCAATCGAGGCCTCTACAGTTTTGTGGGTTTGTGGGTCAAAGTCAGAGACCACGGTCAACCAGAACTCTACTCTACCGTACTGGTCAACCTGTTTGTGAATGAGACAGTCAGCAATGAGACCCTCATTCAGAGTTTGTTGCCCAGAAGTGTAGATATTGACCATGGTGCGCTTCCTCCAGATAAGGAAGGGAGGAAGGGTGAACAAGTGCCAAATCTGTGTGGCGAGTACCAAGTGTTACTGCTTGCACTGACGGCTACCTGCCTTGGATTGTTTCTGACCGTTTTGTCGTTGGTGACGTTCATTTGCTGCAAGAAACGAAAACCGAAAAAGAAGAGGTTAGAGAGTGAGATTCCTTTAAATCTCATCAACCAAGAAACGGTGGTCAGGAACCTAATGGAGATTTCAAACATCTGACACTACAAAAGTGCTGCCCAACTTAGTCTGTTTACAGTGTGTTTTGTGCATTCTCTTAAGTATATGATTTGAAAATATGATGTATATATTGTGCATACAGTATGTTTTATAACTATGATGAAATCTACAAATATATATATATTATATTGACAATATCGCTGCAAAGTATGAAGATTTTGCTATTTGCATTTGCTGCCCAACATGCTTTTAATGTAATTTATCTTACAATGGTGCCCTCGGCAGTGTGTTGTGTCAAATTGTCAGACCTCTTTTATATGCCTGTCTTTGAAGCCCAATGCACTTCTCTACAGCAACATCGTTCTCCCCATGGAATGCTGTTCCCTTTCAGATGTAATGCTATTTATGTTTGTCAACACCCTTCTGAAAAAGATGAGAAATCAATGCCACATTGAGTCCTCAGCTGTTTCTCGGTTATTAACAGGTGTTGTTGGACATTTTGTGTTTTCTGTAGGATACTAGGCTGGTGTGTAATGTCCTAATGAGTCTCTTGAACCCCAAAATGTCTTGGTTCCTCGAAACAGTTTGTTCAGGTCTGTTTGTGATGACTTTTGTGCACTCAGCTCAAAAGCTTTCTTCAAATCAGCTAAGGCTACATTTCTCTGATCTCATTTCTGTGTAAGCAAAGAATTCATGAACATTAAAGTGCTTTATTTTCTTATTAATAGCTTAGATATGATTTCCTTTCATGTGTTACCAGCTAAACTGGTATTAGATGTGGACTCAGCAGTTGTGTCGCAGCAGTCTTTGCTCAAAAAGTTATTACTGAAACATTCTTTTAGGAACATTTAAGCAGCATCATTTTGTCAAATATGGGTCTTTAAAAACTGAATCAAGGATAATTCAAAAACCATCTCAGTGTTTGATTTGGCTGTGTCTAGATGTCATTTACAAGTTGAAGTGTTTCTTTCTCGGAATGTGTTTGTACACATAACAATGCAGTTTTCGTTGGAAAATATATAATGCAAAGGGTTATCACGAAAACGGTTTGTCATCTTATCGGAGACCAAATCATAAACATATTTACATTGAAAAATGCCATTCAGTGAATCAAGATGAAGATATGTGCCACTGGTGCCAAAAACTATGAAAAAGATCTTGTGGGATTGTATTCTTCAAAAGAATTGTTGTATATGTGCATGAAGACATGAACGTTGAAGTCAAACAATGTTAAATTCACTATAATTTCATATTCTTTTCAAGCAGCTAGCATTACGCTAAAGCCTAATGACGATTGTTCACTGAGGCTTTTGGTTGTGGTGTGGTTGGCATCTCATTCTGCTCTTTTTAATCTACCTCTTTGTGCCAGACCAATAAGGTGGCTTCTCCAGTGTCCCGACCCATTACAGAGGTCAGATCAGGAGTGTGTGTTTAGCTTGTCATCACTCGTGGAACACTATTCAGCTCGCTAAAACAGACAAGCATGGCATGGCCGCTCGCCACTTCTATTATTCCAAAAACCAGTTCGGTTTCATTTTTTCCTTTCTCTCTCTGGAACTCTCTGAAACTCTGAAACGCTACAATGGAAAGCAGTCATTTAAAACCACAAGAAGCCGGAGGACAGAAAATGTATGGAGGCTTTGCAGTGCACAGGTTGCGAGTAGGTCCTGTTATCTGAGGTCAGGTTCACCGCTTAAGTAGCTTAATTCACTAGCAACGTGTTCACAAAGCAGTGGGAGACTGAAATCCACCAGCATGCATTTGAGAACAATTTCATTCGTGGGTGAAGGTCAGATTAAAAAATAAATGCATGTAGCATATTATTAAATTCTTTGAAAGTGGTGGTGTTAGCAATGCCAAGGTTGTGGGTTCAATTCACAGCTATATTTACTGTATATAATGTTCTGCATTCCCCAAAAACATTGTAGGTTGCTTCAGATAAAAGCATTTGGGCGAATGCATAAGCGTAAAAGAATTACATAGAATAATAACCAAACCTAAGCAAGCACTTACATTGGCAGTGATTAAAAGTGACCAGAAATAATTTATTTTTAATGCGTTAAACTGAGTGAAGAGCAGAAGAGTGAAGAGTTTCAGCAATGCTGGCTCATCTGCATAAAATTAAACTCTTCTCAACTGTTGCATCACCAATGGAACTTGAAGTTAACTTTCTGACAAGTTATTCAAGTTCAAAGTCAACTTCACAAAGCAATGTTTTGATGAGTGGCATGAGTTCAAAGTCACATAAACAGCAAAAAAATCAGTCAAAACAGCTTCTTTGATTATCAAAGGAACATTCAAGTTCTGTCAAATTATGCCACATACTATCAGAAGTCATATCACATGAGCTTTGCTGTCTTGGCTCCCATTGGCTGACATGACAAAAAAAAAAAAGTATAAAAAACATTTACCTTTTTTTGGAGGGGGGGGGGGGGGCATTGCTAGTGGCAAGGTCTACAGGAAGACCCAGATTACATTTATGCTATTAATGGTTTTATACAAAGCAGATTATATAGCATTCAAGGTATGCAGTTGATCAGTTCTTGTTTCCCTGGGAATCGAACCCATGACCTTGGCGTTGCCAGTGTCATGCTGTTTGAGCTGCAGGAAAACCCCAACGACATTTACATTTTTACATTTAACAAACACTTCTATCCAAAGCATCAATTCCAACCACTTTTATGCTTTTAACAAAGTATTTTGTCCAAAGCAACTTCCATTGCATTTAAGGCATGCATTTACATTTTGTCAGATTTCGTTTCCCTGGAAACCAACACCATGCTTAACTGTTTGAGCTACAGGAAAATCCCAGTTACATTTACAGTAATGCATTTAAAAGACGCTTTTATGCAAAGTAACTTTGCATTCAAGGTATACATTTGATCAGTTCATGCATTCGCTAGGAACTGAACCCATGACCTTGGCATTGCTAGTCGCATGATCTAATGTTTGAAGTTCCTTGTTAAGAAAAATAACAGCTCTGCAACAAGCCTTGAGATTTGATGTCTATAGCACAAACTCAAGTTTAATAGCGTTAGAGGTTTGTTCAATACGTCCACTATGATGGGGTTTGATCGGGTCACATTTAATCTGTGCTTTCCTCTCTGTTGATTACTCATGTCACTCTATAAGTATGTGTGTATGTTCTCACTCCTCCAGCATACAATCGGCTTTCCTCTCCGCTTTCCCACCTGGCCAGACGGTCATGTATGTGCCTCTTGTGGCCCCAGACGGCCCTCTGCATCTGCTCGACGTGACCAACACAAACAGAACATTAGCCTGGAGATGAACAGCCTAATTGCACTCGTAGTGATGAAGGACCTGTGAGAGACCCACAACAAGCAGCCTCTAATTAATAAAATACACTTCATTCCCTTTCTTCTCCAGCTCTCCATCTGATTGCTGTTTGGAGTGAAATGTGCAGCTACCAAAAAGAGCTGTTCAGGTCTTTTGTCCATCAGGCTTATAGTGTTTAAAGTACAACTGCTAAAATTTTTCCTGTTAAAAATGGTGTTGAGTTTGCATGCGAAATCATTTTCTCCAATCTTGGCACTGTGAGTGCTTCTCGGAAACCTAACCAGCATGTTTTTGAAGTGGTTAGTGGCCTTTCCTGACTCTTGACACTGTTTACCATTCCATATAACTCGATAGCTATCTACTTTGCAGACAGAAGGTGCTTCATACTGACTCACTGCCTCTGAATCATGCACACAGCCGCAGATTTTCTTTGAGGTGCGACAGTGTGGTTGAATCCAAACCAGAGTCAAATGTGTCTTCAAAGCAGTACATGGAAATGAGAAATGGTTACGCTATAGTAACAAATTTGGAAAGTGCATTTTCATTGTGACTATGAAATAACCAATGGAATTAATAAATGGGCTGCATTTATTTTATCAGAAATACAGTAAAATATAGATAAAAACTGTAAAAAAAAAAAAAAAAAATTAATTTGTTTTATGTTTTTATATTTTTTAAAATGTACTAGTTGAATTTTTAGTCTTTAGTGTCACATGATCCTTCAGAAATCATTCTAATATGATGATTTGCTGCTCAAAAAACATTTCTGATTATTATCAATGCTGAAAACAGTTCATATTTTTGTGGAAACCATGATACATTTTATTTTCACAGATTCTTTGATGATCAGACAGTTCAAAAGAACAGCATTTATTTGAAATAGAAATCTTTTGTAGCATTATAAATGTCTTTTCTGTCACGTTTGATCAGTAATCATTGCTGAATAAAAGTAAAATTGCTTCAAAAAATCTTACTGAACACAAACTTTTGAATAGTAGCATACAGTACAAAATACTGAAAAAATACAAGTTTGAAAAATAAATCACCTCCATTGATTTATAGGCGGCTCATGCCTTATATAAAGTACTGAGACAGTATGACGGTATCATAATCTGATGCCACTATATGTGCGGCCACAGATGTTTTTGATAATCAGATAGCAACACACAGTATCAAGTTACTACAAAGAATTCCATTATATTGGCAAGTATCATAGTAAGTTATCTGAACAAAGCATTTATGTTAAAACTCACGACATACTGTAGCATTTTCCTGTGCATATGGGGGTAAAATTATATTATTTTCCTAACCTATTTAAAACAGGGTTTTACTTCTGCAATGAAAAGTGTGCATTTCATATCTGTCTCCTATACTGAACTGAACTGAATGTGAGTTTGCAGTGTGTTGTTGATGATCTACTTTTTTTGCAATAACATGCACTGTTGAATCGTGTTCAAGAAGACCAGGAACATTAAGAAAGTCATTCTTTTGCATATTTAATCATCTGCGTTTCCCTCTAGCTCATTACTGTCAGATTGCTTAAACTAACATCTGAACCTCAGTTAAACCTCCAGTTAAACTGCAAACATAAGAAATGCCATCAGCCTCACCTCATAACTCACCCAATCCTCTGATCTGTCCACAACACGATGTCTAGTTTGCTTTTCTTTGCTCTGCTGGGGAAACTACAAACATTTTTGTTATTATTTCATTACATTTCATCTGCTAATATTTTTATAGAACCGATTTTTTTTTTTTTTTTTTTTTTTTGCAAACAATTTGAGGATTTGTTGTTGGTCTGAGCTGAGCAGTGCATCCCGTCCTGTTGTGGTAAAGGAATATTTCAGATAAAAATGAGTATTTACTAAATTTGTACCCAACCTCAGGTCATCCGAGCTGTAAATGAGTTTTTTTCTTCATCAGATTTGGAGAAATGTAGCATTGCATCACTTACTCAGCAGTGAATGGGTGCCGTCAGAATGAGAGTCCAAATAGCTGATAAAGACATTACAGTAATCCACAAGTAAAAAACAACTTGATGGATTTGTTACTTACAAACACAGCTTTTCTCTTCTCAAGACATTAACTGATGTTTTTATCAGCTGTTTGGACTCTCATTCTGACGGCACCCATTCACTGCAGAGCATCCATTGGTGAGACCCTGATGCAATGCTACATTGCTCCAAATCTGATGAAGAAACAGACTCATCTACATCTTGGATGGCCTGAGGGTGGGGACATTTTCTGCAAATTTTTGGATGAACTATTTCTTAAAGAACAGCACAGCAGATCTTGTACCGTGTGTGTGAGCGTTTGACAGCGCACCATTCTCTTCCTTTGGAAAGTGCTGGATCTGAAATTACGTTCAATTATTAATCGCGTAGACAGCAAGTAATTACTATCAGTCATGGGGTGATCCCGTTTCCAGATCGGTCTTATAGTTCCTCCTATGCTTTGAATCCAAACAAACGCGGCCACACAATGCCGCTCGGTCTTGGGTTTCACAGTCACGGACCGCGCCGCCGTCCCTTGGCGGGCCGTTATGACACCGGATCCACCTTCATCTTCTCACGCCTGTCTCCGCACTTCAATAATGCATTCAGATATTATTCTCCTCCCCAAAATCTCAGCCTTTGATCTAATAGGTCATTCAGGCCCATGATGCAATAGAAAATAATCCAATCCAAGCGTTTTGATCCTCGTCCGGATTATGTTGCCAATTTCTTTCCTGTTTCTCACTCCGTCTCCCTTGTATATGTGAAGCTGATGGGCTAATTCAGGGTCTGTAAAAGCTTTGTGGCTTCGTTTTAAAGGTATACTCCACTCCAAAATGAAAATTTTGTCATTAATCACTTAGCCCATGTCGTTCCAAAAGCTTTGTTCGTCTTCGGAACACAAGTTAAGATATTTTGGATGAAGACCGGGAGGCTTGTGACTGTCCCGTAGACTGCCAAGTAAATTTAACTGTCAAGGAATTATGGAAGTCATCATAATAGTAGTTCTTCTGTCATTGGTTATTCAGTCGTAACATTATGAGTTGTGAATACTTTTTGTACACGAATAAAACGCTGCCTGCGTTCATCTTATATTCATCAAAATTACGCTACGGTGATGTGGAGAGACACAGAAGAGACAAATTGTTGAATAAAGTCGTTATTTTTGTTTTTTTTCTGTACAAAAAGTATCCTCATCGCTTTATAACATTACGGTTGAACCACTGATGGCAGATGGAGTATTCTGACAATGTCTTTCATACTTTTCTGGACCTTGATACTGTTACTTATTTGGCAGTCTATGGGACAGTCACAAGCCTCCCTGTTTTCATCCAAAATATCTTAAATTGTTTTCCAAAGACGATTGAAGCTTTAACGGGTTTGGAACGACATGAGGGGTTAGTGATTAATGACAAAATTTTCATTTTGGGGTGGAGTATCCCTTTAAGGCATAATGGCTGTTGTCAAAACAGGAATGAGGCCAAAAGCCCCAATGCAACTCAACTGCTTGTTCTCTTGTGGACTATTCATCTGCTCAGTTTGTTTAGTTAGTCATATCAAACTTTGTAACCTATTGACTACTGGTTATTGTCTGTTATTGTAAGAGAAATGAGTAGATGTAATCAGGGTTTGTAAACCTGATGGCACTCAGTTCTCTGTGTTGTTTATGTTGGCCACATCCACACACTGCAGATAAAAAGACAGTATGTAATGCACATCGGTGCTGGAAAGTAACTATTTAATTGTTATGGATGCTGGTTTCCGACACAGGCTATGAGTTTTGTATCGCACAATTTTGACATTTTTTTCTCAGGATTCTAAATTTTGTATCGCACAATTTAAACGTTTTTTCTCACGATTCTAAATTTTGTATCGCACAATTTAAATGTTTTTTCTCACGATTCTAAATTTTGTATCGCACAATTTAAATGTTTTTTCTCATGATTCTAAATTTTGTATCGCACAATTTAAATGTTTTTTCTCATGATTCTAAATTTTGTATCGCACAATTTAAATGTTTTTTCTCATGATTCTAAATTTTGTATCGCACAATTTAAACTTTTTTTTCTCACAATTCTAAATTTCGTATTGCACAATTTTTACGTTTTTCTTGGGATTCTAAGTTTGTATCACACAATTCTGACTTTTTTTCCTCACTATTTTTAATTTTGAATCACACAATTCACAATTTCATCAAGATCTGCAATGTTTTATGCTAGATAAAAACTGCTTTGATAGCTGAAACATCCATTTGATCTAATAATTAAATATTTTAAAGATATTTCCCCATACTTCCCCATCTTTGCAGTAGCTAAACTTCAACCGTTTTCAAAACAGCATAATCTTTCCTACTACTATTAACACTCACTCTCTCATATGTAGCAAAGGAAAGAAAGAAAAAAAAAACCAATTCAGTCTGAATGCAGAATTTCACATCTTCTTTTGTGTGGTGAAATATTTAGTTTCACACTGCTGTTTTTAAATTTATCAAGTTTTATTATTGGTATTTAATGTCAATTTTAATTCTGTCACCCTAATTAAGTATTTATGCCACATAAATACTCCTCTGATGGCAAGAGAAAAAAAATATTAAATACTTAATTTGATATAATAGTTAAATATTAAATAGTTAAATATTTAATAGTTATAATATTATATATAATAGTTAAATATTTAATAGTTAAAAGGTTTTAAAAAATATATTTAAAATAATTACTTTTCAAATAAACATCACTGTTGCCATGACAACAGAAAAAGTAACATAAAAAAGTAACATTATGATATGATTTGTAACTTTTTATGATTAATGCAATATTGTAAAATAACTTAAAAGAACCATTTTGCTGTATCGTCACTTTCCTTGTATTTATCGAATAGCTTCAATACTGATTGATTTATCAACAACAATCTATAATCAGCACATATGCAAATATTTACCTGCATCAAAAGAGTTTCTGCATTTCCCATCAGCCTCTCTGCTTTGCGTTGTTTTCATAGCTTCTCATTTACATAGTAATGATGTTTTGTGGATTTCAGATGCATTATTCACCGTTTCCTAATGTTTTATTTTTCTCTGAATCTCTCTAAAGACATGCATAAATTCTCACAGGAGAGAAAATATCTGGTGTTTAATACGACTGACTGCCATAAAAAGCCATAAAAACCATAATCACCCTCCTGACAGCATAATGTGTATTGGTGAAATATCTCTGGTTTTTGTTATGCAGACAGCTATAGTATCACCATGAACTCAGTTAATCCACAGGCAGATGATTGTGCTGGTAAAGGCCCCCCTTTGTGAAACCCGTCTTAAAGAAAAGTAAACCCACTGCTGCTTTGACCTATTTCTCTACCTCATTGTTCATATGATGCTTGGGTATATATATATGTATATGTATATATATATATATAAAGATAATAAAAAATAAAGTGTGTGTGTGTGTGTGTGTGTGTGTCTGTGAGTGTGTATATATATATATATATATAGTTTCAGAAGTAAAAATAACATAAAATAAAATAATTTACTATATAAATAAAAATAATGCAAAATAAATAAATACACAATGTAATAATATATAATTTAAAACATAAATATACACACACACACACACACACACACATATATATATATATATATATAACAATTAGAAATACATGCATGAATATCATAACATTATAAATAATAAAAATACTATAAAATATAAACAATATATAAATATAAAATACTATATTTCAAATAATAGTTTTTCCAGCCTTTTTAAGATTATTACTTTTATTTTTTATTTTTTTTTATTATTTTGTATTATTTAAATTAAATGATTTATTATCATTTTAATTCAAATATATATATAATTAATAATAATAAAAAAAAATACTGCTTCTGTGAACTACTGCTGATTACCACAGAAACTGATTAAACATAAACCTCGGTTAGCAAAATCATTCAAAAATCACATTTACAGTACAGTGAAGTGCAAGACATTACATTTCGAAAGCTCAGTCACATACTACAATCTTTCAACTACTGCCGTTTTGCTCCAAAGTAATTAATCCATCTAAACCAATAGACTCTCAAAGCTAAAGAGACAATGCAGACAACTTCACAGCTCATATGACACGCTTGTACAGAAAAATGAGTTCATATGAGCCGCACACTTCTATAGACTTCCATTATTATAAACTCCACTTCAGCTTAACAATCAAGAGTCCAAATGACCGTGTGTGTTAATGGACGACCGGCTGCAGATGCGCTACATGAAGCTTAATTTGTTTTGAACCAGAAAAAGTATTTTAACCCTTCAGTGGCGTCTCTGCATCTGTTGTTGTGTGTCTGTATGAGAGCTTATGCTGAAAGCAGTCAGCGGCTAATATTCGATACTGTAGATGTGAAGCTATAGCTGCATTTAAATACAGATTATACAGCCTTGAATGTCAGATTAAGATAATCACTGCTTTTCTGACTGTATTTAAGCATAGAAATAAGCCTTCTATAGATATTAGTGGGTCAGAAGAGGCTCAATGCATCTGTCAGATATAATCTAATATGAGTTGCATGCGTTTTTTTTAATTCATACAGCATCATAAAAAGTGTATAATATAATTTGTTTTATAATATATTTATTTATCTTATATATATTTATAATATATAATATCTCTCTCGTGATGGCGCCGCTGATGGCTACATCCATGGTGTGCTCCGCAGTTGTTTTTATGTTTTTGTTAGTTTGTACTTGTATTTTGTTTTGTTCCTGTATTCATTTTATCAGTTTATTAATTGATCTGGTTGTTCAGAATTCAGAAGTAAACACCAAATATTTTTTCATTTTTTTACTATAATGTGTTTTTGGTGGACATTGTAGGTGGCAGAACAGCAGCGCTTATCAAGCGCTTCAGGACGCGCAAGCATTCTTCATTAACTGTAAGCCTCTCTACTCGACACGGGAGTTTTGCTCGTGCATTCTCGTAAGTGTCTTCATACCACCGCAAGCACACATGAGCCTGGCTTTACAGAAACTCGCTGAACAGATCACAGACACAGAGCAACAACACCCGGACTCTGTTTTAATCATTCTTGGGGACTTTTATAAAGCAAATCTCTCCCGTGAACTGCCAAAATACAGACAGCATGTTACATGTCCCACCAGAGACAGCAATATATTGGATCACTGTTACACCACAATAAAGGATGCATATCACTCTGTCCCACGGGCAGCTTTGGGGCTCTCTAATCACTGTTTAGTTAATCTTATACCGACCTACAAGCAGAAATTTAAATCAGCTAAAATTGTAATAAGGACAGATATGGACTTATGAAACAGAGTGGGTTTTACAAGCCTGTTTCAACCTCACTGATTGGAGTGTTTTTGAAGCTGATCTGGACGAGCTCACAGACACTGTTACATCATATATCGGTTTCTGTGAAGATATGTGCATTCCTACCAGGACTCATTTAACTTACAACAACGACAAACCATGGTTCACTGCAAAACTTAGACAGCTCTGTCAGGCCAAAGAAGATGCTTACAGGAAAGGGGACAATGTCTTGTATAAACAGGCCAAATACACACTGGAAAAGGAGCATAAGCACTGGCGCCCCTCAGGGCTGTGTCCTCTCCCCACTGCTCTTCTCCCTCTACACCAACGACTTATGACCCCTCTGTCAAGCTCCTGAAGTTTGCAGATGACACCACACTCATTGGCCTCATCCAGGATGGTGACAAGTCTGCTTACAGACAGGAGGTTAAAGAGCTGGCTGCCTGGTGCAGTCTTAACAACCTGGAGCTCAACATGCTCAAAACAGTGGAGATGATCGTGGACTTCAGGAGGAACCCCCCTGCACTCTCCCCATGGACAGGGCACCACTATCTCTCAGGACCTGAAGTGGGACACTCACATTGACTCCATTGTGAAAAAGGCCCAGCAGGAGCCGATTAAACTGTTCTACTCCGCCATCATTGAATCCGTCCTCTGCACTTCAGTAACTGTCTGGTTCAGCTCAGCGACCAAATCTGACCTACAACCCTCCCTTCTCTACAAGAACTGTACTCATCCAGAGTGAGCAAAAGGGCTAGTAAAATCACTCTGGACCCCTCACATCCAGCACACTCTCACTTTGAACTGTTTCCATCTGGTCGACGCTACAGAGCTCTTAGCACCAGAATGACCAGACACAGGAACAGTTTCTTCCCTCAGGCAATCCAAAACAAATTCCTCGTAAGTGTAAACATACCTGTCAATAAAGCTCTTTCTGATTCTGATTCTGATAATTGCCCTAAAACAACATTCAGAACCCTTTTTCACTTATTTAATAGGGACAAAAGTATGCATTTTAACATTTGAATGACAGACTCCACTTGTCAGATAAAGTACAATTTTATTTTAATACACCAAAAACACAGAGTTTAATGAAAATATGAAAATATGTTTCATCTTTGGTATAGAATATTAAAAATGAACTTCATACTTCAAATACAGCGTGATCATCACTGAACTACTGAAGGCATTTATGAAGGGCATATTTCAGAAACCAAAGTCATGCAGTTTTAAAAGAATTCTTTTCATTTTTTCTTTGCGCTATGATTACTGATTCACTTTTTTCCTTGTTTCTGGGCTGTGCAGACAGAACAAGGTAATAATGTATGAATGGAGGGCTTAAAAGCAGGTGCTGGAAGATGTTTATCTGCTGATCAGTGATCAGGATTCGCTTGTCAACATCACAGAGAATATGCCGACGGATCGCTTACATGTCAAAGGAGAAGAACTAAAGAGCTTTAAACTCCCACCCATAAACATGCAAGTATCCATTTTCATAAATGGTATGAATAGCAAACTCAGATAAATGCACATCCAATATTGTTAATAATTAACAGGAAGCATGTATATAAAGACAAACTGTATTGCAATGCATGTTTGTAGTTAAAAAAAAAAAAAAAAAAAAAAAAAAACAAGCTCTCGTACTCCTTTGGCAGGAGAATCGTGATGCACTTTCACAAACTTCCATTTTCATATATGTGAGCTGAACTCATGCATCTGTTAATGTGCTAACTGATTGGAGCTCAAGCACAAAATACTACAGCGGTGCCAAGATTCATCCGCCGTTCGACAGAGAAGAAAGAATCTGTGTTATGTTAATTTTGCTCATTTGCGTTTCATGTTTCAAGTCGGTTGGTAACATCCGTGTTGATGCAGGAAAGAGGAAGTTCAGAGCAGGCTAAATGAAATTTCCATAAACAGCTCTGGTTTTAATTAAATAAATCTTCGCTGGTGTTCTGACAGAAGCTTCACATCTACTGGAAATCCTCCACCAGCATCTTCCTTTTACTCTATTAACATTCCTGATGAAAGTTTGATGTAGTACAGAGGCACAAATGGTCCTCGTGGCCAACTCTCATTGCATTCTGTCCCCTTCCATCCAGGTCGCTCTGTCTCTGAGTTTCATTCAATTAGGATTTTACACACACACAAAAAAGAAGACAGATATTCTCTCAAAGGCTGGAAGACAATTTGCTTCTTGCAAAATGGAAGTATGAGCCATTTTTGAGTTGATATCCACCATCAATGACCTCCTAGTTTCAGCCAATGTATTATTCCCTCAGCAACTCATGCGAATTACACACAAAACTGGACAATTCTTCCTGGTTTTACTCAACTTCTGTAGCTAAAGACACACAGGTTTAGTTTATCAGCCTGGAAGCATTTGGTGTACAAACTATTTTCCCTTTGAAATTGCTAATAAACTTCACAAATAATTACAAAGAAACAAAAGAAATTCTGATCTATCTACATTTGGACACAATGTTTCTATAAAATTATATGCAGCAGTGTTACTTATTGTAGTATTTTTATTTCAATTTTAGTTTTTGTTATTTTTGTACCTCTAATTTAAATTTTAATTAAAATAAATGGGAAATTATACTTATATATAATTATATAACTCTATGAATAAAACCAGTTAGTTTCTCTCTGAACTGAAGAACTTGTGAATAATTTGAAAATATTCCTGAATGTTCAGGAGTAAATGGTTCGCTTGCTCTAGAGACGAAGAGAAACGCTGTTTAAGAGCAGCCCTGTCTGTTCTGCTATAATGAGTTTAGCGCAGTATAAAACTGACCTCATGCTCTTTATTCATCTAAAGTAGTGAGTCAGATCTATAACTAATAGCTTGTTATGTGAAAGCACTTTCTCTTTAGGAGTTCTAAGAGCATTTGATATGAGGGATGATTAAAAATGCATAACATGAAGTGCTGGTCAGTTATCAGACTGCATATAACAGAGAACATCGAGTGCATCAAAAATGAATTTCATCCATTCATGCTAATGAAAATTCAGTTGTATTTTTCCTGCCTAATTGTAGATTTTATTTAATCCTCATTTTGTGTTAGGCTCGTGACTCTAAGAGAATTTTATTCCTCCAAAAACTGATCATTTTTGTACTTTTGGGGAGTTTTTAACTCCAAAAACTTTTTTCTTGCAATTCTGAGTTTAAACCAGTTCTGACTTTTCCTCACAAATCTGAATTGATATCTCACAATTCAGACTATATTTCTTGCAACTCTGAGAAAAAAAAATAATAATTATCTTACAATTGTGGGTTTATATCTCAATTCTGAGTTTTATCTCACAATTCTGAGTTTATATCATAATTCTGAGTTTATATTTCATAATTCTGAGTTTATATCTCATAATTCTGAGTTTAGCTATTTATTATTTTTGGTTTATATCTCAATTCTTTTTGTGTTTATATTTATTTTGTGTTTTTATATCTTATTTTTGTGTTTTTATATCTCAATTCTGAGTTTATCTCGCAATTCTGAGTTTATATCTCACAATTCTGAGTTTATATCTCATAATTCTGAGTTTATTTCGCAATTCTGAGTTTATATCTCATAATTCTGAGTTTATATCTCACAATTCTAAGTTTATATCTCAATTCTGAGTTTATCTCGCAATTCTGAGTTTATATCTCGCAATTCTGAGTTTATATCTCAATTATGAGTTTATATCTCACAATTCTCAGTTTATATCTCAGTTCTGAGTTTTTATCTTACAATTCTGAGTTTATATCTCAATTCTGAGTTTATCTCGCAATTCTGAGTTTATATCTCACAATTCTCATAATTTAATTATTTATTCTGAGTTTATATCTCACAATTCTGAGTTTATCTCGCAATTTTGAATTTATATCTCATAATTCTGAGTTTAAATCTCAATTATGAGTTTATATCTCATAATTCTGAGTTTATATCTCACAATTCTAAGTTTATATCTCAATTCTGAGTTTATCTCGCAATTCTGAGTTTATATCTCGCAATTCTGAATTTATATCTCACAATTCTCAGTTTATTCACAATTCTCAGTTTATATCTCAATTCTGAGTTTTTATCTTACAATTCTGAGTTTATATCTAAATTCTGAGTTTATCTCGCAATTCTCAGTTTATATCTCAATTCTGAGTTTATATCTTACAATTCTGAGTTTATATCTCACAATTCTGAGTTTATCTTGCAATTCTGAGTTTATATCTCACAATTCTGAGTTTTTCTCGCAATTCTGAGTTTATATCTCACAATTCTGAGTTTATATCTCACAATTCTCAGTTTATCTCGCAATTTTGAGTTTATATCTCACAATTCTCAGTTTATATCTAAATTCTGAGTTTATATCTCACAATTCTGAGTTTATATCTCACAATTCTGAGTTTATCTCGCAATTCTGAATTTATATCTCACAATTTTCAGTTTATTCACAATTCTCAGTTTATATCTCAATTCTGAGTTTTTATCTTTCAATTCTCAGTTTATATCTTAATTCTGAGTTTTTATCTTACAATTCTGAGTTTATATCTCAATTCTGAGTTTATCTCATAATTCTGAGTTTATATCTCATGATTATGAGTTTAAATCTCACAATTCTGAGTTTATATCTCAGTTCTGAGTTTATATCTCATGATTCTGAGTTTATCTCACAATTCTGAGTTTATCTCATAATTCTGAGTTTATATCTCATAATTCTGAGTTTATCTCACAATTCTGAGTTTATATCTCATAATTCTGAGTTTATTTCGCAATTCTGAGTTTATATCTCATAATTCTGAGTTTATCTTGCAATTCTGTGTTTATATTACAGTTCTGAGTTTATATCACAATTTTGAGTTCATATCTCAATTCTGAGTTTATATTGCAGTTCTGAGCAAATAGTCATACTAGTGAGATGGAAACTCCGAATTATGAGGGAAAAAAGTCACAATTACCTTTTTTTATTTTTTATTCAGCGGTGAAAATAGAGTTCCATAGTTCCCAGTCAAAAATAGGCAACCTACAAAAATTGCTTATACATTTCATGTTATGCTACATTATCAACAAATACTGGATTCAATCTTTTTGTCAACTTGTTTTCTGTCAATTATCACAGCCTTTGTATTTCTTTCTGAAACTGACTGGTCACTCACTGATCTGAGCTCATGTACCTCGTGTTTTCTGTGAACATAGCTAAAATGATCTACAAATAATGCTCAAATTTAAATTTCAATGAGGCCTATGATTAATCAGCTCCAAAAAAGAAATACCAATCCTGTGCCAGCTGAAAGCAAACAAGACTTGTGATATTATAGCATAATAATTACAAGACATCTTCAGACTAAGATCACCAAATTAGGTCATATTTCATCACAGCACAAGTGTTAATCTACACAATGTTTGGGATTGTATTATTTGAATCGCTCACATTCCGTCTAATTATTATTATGTATTCTTAAAGCCCATTTCCTGTTTGCCCTGCATGAGAAACTCATTTAACATGTTAGGATATTAGTTGGACTTCACGCAGCTCTTGGTTGCATGTCACCGGCTCTGATGTAAAAAGGTTTTGTCAGTAAACACTTGTGCTAATAGCACCTTTCCCGTCAGTAGTTGGGTTTTTATTGTTTTCAGATCGGTGGGTGTGGCTTTCTATTGGCTGGTCACCGTGGCGACAGTGAGGCGGTGAAGCTGAAGGCTGTATTATGAGGCAACGCAGGAGCATTAGGAGCTCAGACAGAGAGGCTCGAGTCCATCACGTTTGACAGCAGCGTTCTGCTCTCATAACGGCGTGAGACGTTAGCGGCGACAGGCTGTCAGTCCACATATTAAAATGTACTTAAGTCCTATGTAAATGGCCCTATGTAAATTGATCAAGTGTTAAAAAACATTACATAAGGTTCACATTTATGAAGTATATTCCATATGTACTATTTTTAAAAGCATGCTAAAGTGTACTACTATTTTTATTTTACAAAGCAAACGCCCTTACAGAAAACACCATGCATAGCTTTGCATAGAAAATGTGCAAATCTAGATTTAATGTATTTTTATATATATGTTTCCATCCCTATTAATTTCTAAGCTAATTTAATGCAAGCAATGGTTGTGAACGCCCTTGAGAAAAAGTAGTATGCTTAATTGTATTGAATGTGCACTTTCAGAATACTTAAAAGTATACTTTTTAAAAAGTGTTTTTATATTTCAAAGACAATAGTTAATTTAAGACTTGTTAAAGTCCCATTTGGGGGTCTAAAAAAATTACTCAGCTAATCTATAATAAATTTGAAATCAATTACAAATAAGATGCATTTTTATTTTTTGAAAACATTGCATTTAACTCACACGTAAGTGTAGTCTTTTAAAAGTATATTATTTGCATAATAAGTACACTTTATAAAAGTATGTTAAAGTGCACTTCTGCTTCACAAAGGTGGTGATATGAAACTTTCTTTCCACTTTTCTTTTCTCGCACACTCAGAGCAGGTTTAAATGAGACGGGCCTTATACGGTCACTGTGACTTCAGATCGCATTAGTGACGCCCGGTGTGACCGGACTCCTCGTTAATTTCGGCCACTGAGGCATTTCGGCCAGCTGTCAGGACAAGAGCGAGCGCCGTGATCCTGACTCTCTGAGGGAAGCGTCTGATTGGCTGGAGATGAAGAGCAGAAACGCTCCATCACCCCTCTTATGGGCTTCGGTGTGGCCACATCACACACAAAACCTGGAAAAAGCCTTAAAAGGAGACAAACAGCTCCTGCTGTCCAGCATTTATAGTGTGATTTATCATCACACACCGACCACTGACTGGACGATAGTGTAGAAACTGAAAGAGCCTGTCTAATTTAGTAGAAACTTCACTGTAAAGTGTTTGCATGGTGATTTTTCAATATAGGGTGAATTGAGGTAAATTGATGCATTTTACCTGAACTCACCCCACTTGTAAAATGCACAGTGACCTCAAAAAGTACACCATTTGAAACCATTTTTACTCAAACATTTTCAGAAACAATTTTTAAGTAGTAAGACATTGAGTTAAACGTATTTGGACACTTAAATCAACATGAAATTTTAAAGTAGAAAAACTGAAATAGTATCTTCTTGTAAAATGTACTCACATAATCTTTGTTTTATTTATTTTAAATTAAACAAACTATTTTACATTGTATTTGGACAATTAAATCAACATGAAATTTTTAAGTAGAAAAAATAAATAGTATTTTCTTGTAAAATGTACTCAAATAATCTGTTTTATTTACTTCAACTACAATAAATAAATAAATAAATGAAATAGCATTTTCTTAATAATCCTTGTTTAATTTACTTTAACGTCAAATAATATTTTTTTACAATGTTTTTGAACACCAAGATCAACACAATATTTTGAAGTAGAATTTTTTTTTTTTCTAGTAAAATTTACACTTAGGTTTGTTTTATTTACTTTAACTTTAAAATTGATGTTTTACAGTGTATTTAGATACTTAAATCAACATGAATGTTTGAAATAAAGAACATTCTTTTGTAAAAATAAAAATGAACTCTAATAACCATTTTTAATCAGTTTTATTTATGTAAACTTAAAAAAATAAATGAATTAATAAATAAATGAAACAAAATAGTATTTTCTTGTAAATTTAACCCAAATAATTTTAGTTTTATATATTTAAAAAAAATATACATATATATTTTTTACAATGTTTTTGGACACCTAAATCAATATGAAATTTTTAAGTTGAAAGAATTTAATAGCATTTTCTTGTCAAATTTACTTTAATAATCTTTGTTTTATTTAGTTTAACTTCAAAAGATAATTTTTTACAGTGTATTTAGACACACACACACACACACACACACACACACACACACAAGTGTATCCGGACACCAAAATCAACAATTAATTTAGTTTAGTTTTCTTGTAAAATGTACTCAAATAATCTATTTTCTTTAGTTCAACTTCAAAATCAATTTTACAGTGTATTTGTATTCTTAAATTAACATGAAATTTTGAAGTACAAAAAAATTAAACTGCATTTTCTTGAAAATTGTACAAAAAAATATTTTTTGTTTATTTGTTTGAATGTCACCACACACCGTAAACAAAAAAAAAATTGTAAATAAAATTTAATTAAAAAAGATTATTGGAATGCATTTTAAAGGAAAATACTACTTAAAAATGTCATATTGTTTTATTTGTTGTGAGTTTTTTAGTTAATTTAACTTAATTTCAGAGTTAAAACCGTAAAAGTAAATTCTACTCCAAAAGTCTTCAGTGCATTAGATAAAAATATCCAAGCAAATAAACATATCACGTTAAACATCTTTTAAAGAGTTTGTCAGGTTTGAGATCCAGAAAATAGATCCAAACTTTTTTGGGCATGTGTGTGATTTCTGTAATGCAAAATCTCTCCAAACAGTTCAGAGAAAACTTGTTTGACTTGCATAAATGGATTCACCATGTACAAAAACAGATATTATGTGAGATAGTAATAATATTATGTGATATTACATAACTTGCATTCAGCCTGAACGCATGAGAAACGCTTATGACCTCCGGATCACAGAAATAATCATAAGATTACAACTATATTCTCTCTCTCTCTGAAGACTGTGTCCCAAAACACCGCAGACTAAACCCGCAGAGAAAAAGACTTAATTCTCCACCCACAGCGCTGATAAACCTCTATTAAGATCCATACAGATGACTGGAAAAGCACAGTTAAATTCTTGGAAATGAAAAACTAATCCTCAAAGAGATCACACTGAAACCATTCAGATACACAAACACAGACGCAATAAAGCCATGAGTGCCAGAATGCTTTTTCTTTGTACTGTAGTACTAGTGCACATGAATCTGTTCTAGGTCAGTGAGTCTGAACACTGTGAATGGTGATTATTATTAATAATATTAAGTAGTATTATTATAATTAGTAGTAGTAGTAGTAGTAATTTATTTATCAATTAAATTCTGAATATATCCAAATTGACAATTTAAGGCTTGGTTTCACTGTCTGACGTTAGACTAAGCCAGGTTTAGGCCGTAATTCAATTAGGACATTTAAGTATATTTTATAAACATTCCTGAGAGAGAGAGAGAGAGAGAGAGAGAGAGATAGAGAAAAACTTTCCTGGTATGCATATCGAAACAAAACAATGGCACTGATCTATTTTAAAGAATGTCAGTGCAAGGTTCTTTCAGTTAAAACAGACCAGACATGCATTTTAGTCTGGGACTCTGTGAGATATAAATAAATTAAAAAAGTCTCGATCATGAGATATAAACTTGTAATTGTGAGAAAAAAACTCATTAAAATAATTGTGAGATAAAAGTTGCAATTACCTGTTTAATTTTTTTATTCCATGGCGGAAAAAAAAAAGGTTTATTTGTTTTTCTCGCAAGTTTTTTCTCAGGATTGTAAGTTTATATCTTGCAATAATGACTTTTTTCCTTACAGAATTGTGAGCTATAAACTCAAAATTGTGAGATATAAACTCAGAATTATGAGATAATGCAGAATTGTGCAATATAAACTCAAAATTGTGCAATATAAACTTAGAAATGTGAGATATAAACTTAGAATTATGTGATATAAACTCAGAATTGTGAGATATAAATTCAGAGTTGTGATATAAACTCAGAATTGTGCTATATAATTTTAAAATTGTGAGATTTAAACTAGAAATGCACGATATAAACTCAAAATCGTGAGATAGAAAAAAGCTTGATTTTTTTTCCCCACGCACAGTTATGAGAAAATAAGTCAGAATTGATAGATAGAAACTTGCATTTCACAGCATAGCATTTTGGTTGCAATTAGATAATTCAATTAATATTAAAATAATTATTAAAAATGTTTTAGGACTTGCACCATACATTTTTAAAGACTTTAACCAAAATATAACATGCAGTTTACTTGTATTAAACTACAACATTGTGAAAACTTATATTTAAGTTACAAATAAAATACAAATGCAAACAAAATTTATATTAAATATTTCCAAAATGTTGTGACAATTGTTTTTCTTTTCTTTTTTTTTTTCAAGCATGCCGTCTGTCCACACTGAATGTGAAACTGTCAGAACAAAACTAATGTTTCACATTGACTGGATTTTGGACCAATGATATTTCACTGTGGTCACAGAAACACTAACTAATGTACAGCTGTACAACACAAAAACTGTACGTAGATTGAGTTATGCCTGTTTATTTACCATGAAGACAGCACGGCACAGATCAGTTTAATTTGGACTCGTCAAGCTTTCGTATTAAATAATACACAGAAATTTGTTCTAAGTTAAAAAGAAAGAGATCTAACCATGTTATTTTAGATGTTGGCAAGACTTTCTGTTCTGTTATTCATGCTGGACTCCATCCAACAATCTGGCTGGTTCAGCAAGACATTTAATCGTTTTTTAAAACACTTAATAATGTTTCACACGGAGATGAAAGTAGTTATGAAACCTTGATATAATCTGTGACTTTGGAATGTATTTGTATGAGTGTTTCTAGTGAAATACTACTCACAGATCGCCTGTTTATGATGAATGATGATGATTATAGGGCTGAACTCATGAATACACAATGCATGTAACAGAACATTTGACTGCTAATTATACATAGCGTGTATATTTACATTTACATTTATTTACATTTATGCATTTGGCAGACGCTTTTATCCAAAGTGACTTACAGTGCATTCAGGTTATACATTTTTTTCCACTATGTAGCGTGTACACATAGTGTGTATGCTTTTCTGTCTATATAGTCTTAACCTGTTCATATGATGATTTTTAATCAATTCACCAATTTAAATTATATATATCTGCAGCAGAGAGATTAAATTAAGACTTTTCACCAACTTCTCAGGACAAAAACAACAACAACAAAAAAAAAACAATATCGACAATATCTCAAACTGTGTTTAAAAAAAATCTGAAATATTGTGGAATAATATTACTATTCAAAATAATGGTCTTCTATTGTGATATATTTTAAAATGTAATTCATTGCTGTGATCAAAGCTGATTTTTCAGCATTGTTACTCCTGTCTTCAGTGTCACATAATTCTTCAGAAATCACTCTAATATGCTGATTTTTGTAAAAAAAAAAAAAAATAAATAAATAATAAGTAAATAGAATAATTTTGTTAAGAGAGGATTTTTATTAATTGATGATGAATTAAATTTATAGATATTTATATTGTTGATATTTATTTTTTTTTAAAAGGTTCTTTTGAACTTTCTACTCATCAATGAATCGTAAAGAATAAAATGTATCATGGTTTCTGCAAAAATATTGTGCAGCACAACTGTTTTCAACATTGATAATAATCAAAAAATGTTTATTGAGCAGCAAATCAGCATATTAGAATGATTTCTGAAGATCATGTGACACTGAAGACTGGAGTAATGATGCTGAAAATTCAGCTGTGCATCACAGAAATAAATTACATTTTAACAGATATTTACATAGAAAACAGTTATTTTAAACTGTAATCATATTTCACAATTTTTACTGTATTTTTGATCAAATATATGAAGCCTTGATGAGCATAAGAGACTTTCAGAAGCATTACAAATGGACAGACAGGTGGTGGCAGCTGTACCAGTCATATAGTCACCTCATGTCGAGCGTCAAACCAACAGGCAAATACAATCACAACCAGCATTAGTGAGCTGCTGACCAACAACCACATGACCAGCGGCCTGTTTTGACTGCGGCCTCCTTTGAATCCTGTGTCATTGTTACATTTCAAAGATCAGTGTCCTCGTGTTCCATTTGACAGCAACATTGTTACACTCACATCCAGGACACCTTACAAATCACACGCGCTCACACATGTTTACACAGCACTGGGATTTACAGCATGGCAGATGAAAGCGTGTTTATACAGCACAAAGTTCTGGCTCTGAAATCTGATCACAGGAGACACGTTTGTTGTAAAATAGCCGATATATGTACACCTGTGACCGCACATCAGTTGAAATCTATGTTAATGAGTCAAGACTACAAATCTAGCTTAGAAGAAAATACTAGTGCACTTCTTACTCTGCAGTGTACACTAAAAATAGTATGCATAAATGCTATACTAGGAAACATATTATAATAAAGCTTCATATATGATTATTCGTTTACAGGAACTACTACTTCTACAGTATTAATATCTTAAGAATGGGAGTCCGAACAGCTGATAAAAACATCAGAATAATCCACAAGTAATCCACACCCCTCCAGTCCATCAGTTCATGTCTTGAGAAGTCAAACGCTGGGTGTTTTTAAGAAACAAATACATCAATTAGATGTTTTAAACTCTCACTTCTGATCAAAATATCCACAATAATGCTTCCTCCAGTTTCTCCTGTTCTCCTGTCACATCAAAATAATAAAAAAATGTCTTAATAATGGATTATTTTCTTACAAATACACAGCTTTTGGCTTCTCAAGACATTAACTGCTGGACTGGAGTGTTGTGGATTACTTGTGGATTATTGTGATGTTTTTATCAACTGTTTGGACTCTCATTCTGACGGCACCCATTCACTGCAGAGCATCCATTGCTGAGACACATTTCTCCAAACCTGATGAAGAAACAAACTCATCTAGATCTTGGATGGCCTGAGGTTGAGTACATTTTCATTTCTGGGTGATTTCATTTCTTTTTTTTTTTTACATTTATTTACACACACACACACACCACACACACACACACACACACACACACACACACATACACACACACACACACACACACACACATATATATATACAATATACACACACACACACACACACACACATACACACACACACACACACACACCACACACACACACACCATATATATATATATATATATATATATATATATATATATATATTAGTTTTTTTGTAGTATAACAAAGTAAGTAGATAATAATCTATATTACTTCACAGATGAAGTGCAATCATAATGCTGTTGCTGTTATTTTATAAAATCAATAAGCCACTTCAAGCGAGCTACGCAACCGAACTAGAGCACCGCTGTGGCGTCAGTGCAGCTGTTTACACACTCTGAGCATGTGAGACGGTCTGGTCTCATTATAGTCTCGGTCTCCATGCGAGTGAAGAACATTACCAGCCTCCTGCTCATTAATGTCCACAGTAACAGGTGGTTCTGATTAAGATCAGCACACATTCACACACTGACACAGAGCTTATCACTTATTCACTGCACAAATAGCTTGTCCAAAACACCAACTTTACACTTTAAAAGGCATTTACTGTAACCTCAGTTTGCACCGTTGGTACAGTCAGGTTTAATGGTTAAACATTCGCTGAGATCTACAAATCACTCACACATCAGTCAGGCCCAAGGACTTATTACAGTATAAAAATAAATCTCAACAGAGTCTGTCAGTGATGATGTTGAGCTTACAGTATATGATGTGGAAATATTAAAATATGAAAATATTTTTAGGGTTGCCAGAACAGTTAAAACTGTATAAAAGAGGTGCATTTTAACAACTTCGGTCAGGACACAAACAAAAACAGGATTGCTAAAACAAAAGTAATGTTATATGTGTTTGGGGGTCGTAAGATTTTTTAAAAATGTTTTTAAAAGTATTCTCCTATGCTCACAAAGATTTTATTTATTTAAAAATGCAATAAAAAAAATGAATTTCTTACATTTCTTACATAATTGTTTTATTACTGTGATGCAAAGCTGAATTTTCAGCATCATTACTCCAGTCTTCAAGGTTTTAATTTGAACAGTAAGCCTCTGTTGTACGGTGCTTTGCTTGCCAAAAATTCAAGGGTTTGTTTAATTTTCATTTGATTAAAATATCAATTAATTAATTTGAACAGTAAGCCTCTGTTGTACGGTGCTTTGCTTCAAACAGGCCAAAGGCCCTACTATTAAAAATTTATAAAAGTTGTTTTTTATGAATTTAACAGAGCACAGAGTTTCTGAAAAAACAAAACATTTCAAAGGGCCCTACTTTTATAAAATTTATAAATTAAGTTGTTTTTATGAATTTAATTAATTTGACATGCTTTTGGTTATTAAATTTTAATGAAAGCATTAAAATGGAATCTAGTATATACTTCGGTCATATATACATATACAATATACTATATATATTGCTACAGGTCCAAAGTTTGGAAACATTACTATTTTTAATGTTTTTGAAAGAAGAGTTTAATGTTTAGAAAAATTTAATTATAGTTTAAATTAAAATTTATTTTGTGATGCAAAGCTGAATTTTTAGGATCATTATCACAAAGATCCCTTTAGAAATCATTCTAAATGATGCATTCATTATCAAAAACTGGAAACAGTTCTGCTGCTTAATATTTTTTTTACATGTGAATTGTTTTAGGATACTTTGATGAAATAAAAAAGTAAAAAAAAAAAAAAAAAGAAGCTCATGTTTCCAAAATATAAATATTTTGTAATAACAATATACACTACTGGTCAGTAATTTGGGGTCAGTAAGCCTCTTTGTACTTTTTTTTTTTCTTTTCTTTTTTTTAAAAAAATTCATACTTTTTATGTTTAGGTGTGTTTAAATTGATTAAAAGTGATAGTCAAGAAAATATATTATTAGAATATATATTATTAGAATTTTTTTTTATTATTTTGAATAAATGCTGTTCTTTTTAACCTTTTATTCATCAAATATATTAGACAGCAGAACTGTTTCCAACCACTCATAATAAATCAGAATATTAGAATGTTTTCTAATTGATCATGTGATAGACTGGATGTTAACATGTGACACTGAAGGCTTGAGTAATGATGCTAAAATTCAGCTTTGCATCAGAGGAACAAATTAATTTATTTAAAGTATATTCAAATAGAAAACTATTTTTTTAAGTTGTAATAATATTTCACAATATTACTGTTTTTTCTGTATTTTTTGATCAAATAAATGCAGGCTTGATGAGCAGAAGAGACTTCTTTTTAAAAAACATTAAAAATAGTAATGTTTCCAAACTTTTGACCTGTACTGTATGTATGTATGTATATATGTATATATATATATATATATATATATATATATATATATATATATATATATATAATATATATATATATATATATATATAAATTAAATATATAATAATATATATTTTTCTTGGTGGTGAGTGATAAATGTAATGCTACATTACGTAAATGCTATGTAAAGTACGTAATTTTAAAGAAGTTCGATAAAATAATATTTGTGTTAAGTATGTTTAAATAATCATATTTAAATAATTTGAATATGTTGTTTAAAAAAAAAACCTTTGTTAGTCATGTCTCATCTCTCAAGCATCACTGTTTTCTATTCATGATGGTGCTTCAGTGTCTTTCTAGAACATGACAGTAGTTTCTAGTTGAACTGAGAAGATCAGAAAAAAGCACCATTGGCCAAAGTGCAGATAACGTCAAGTAGAAATGCTCTGATTGACAGAAGCATGTGTAGAAGATTGCTAGACAGCCGGAAAACATCTACACTACAGGAGTGACACAAGCTGCAGTCGTGCAACAACTATCAGCATTTCCTATGCTATAGACTGCCAAAAACAACCATAGCAGTGCCAAAGATCAATATGGCAAAACCATCTGAGACAATCATGAGTTTTGGCATTTTAAACCTGCAATTAAAATGCAAATTTGTTGTCAAGTGATAATAAATGACAGGCCAGAAGCATTATAAGATATCCATGTCAGTCTTAATTCTCGTCCCATGTTCAACGGCAGAAAACTCGTCCTCAAGATCTTGTTTTGTGAAAACACTCCCACAGCCAATCGAAACCCGAAGACGCTCGACAATCTGATGGGAAATTTTCTCAATGTGCTGAAACGTCAATCATCTTTAAAGCCGCAAACGATTTTTGCTCATTTGGTGCATGAAATGATTTCACAGACGTCAGGCCCAAACTCTGCGTCTGCTTTGCGCTCATCTGAATTCAACACGAGTTTCTTGTGCGGTTCGTTCATTATGCATGAAGATGATAAATTACAGACCTTGGACTAAATCAGAAGCAACAGCGCCGCTAATTGCCTTTGTTTGAGAAGAAAATCACACCGCCAGTTTAGCCTGGTGTGTTTATATCCATAATAAGTTCATTTAAGGCACTGACTCGCAGCGTAATGCCACTTCTGGGTGTTTATTTTACAGTGCTTGAAAGAAAATACTGTGGAAATAATATGAGTGAGAGAAGTTAGTCTGAACAAGACGAAACCAGAGAAAGAAAGAAATAAATGGAAGAAGTGAAGACTGAATTACAAATAAAAGCAGGAGTTTGATACTCTGTTCTATGTTGGTTCAACACGTCATTCAGCCACAAATGACAGGTATATTTCAAAACACTCTTCTAAAAGACATCAGAATATTGCTAATCTAATGAAGCGATGCACTTTTTCTGAAAATTTACTCACCCTCAGGCCATCTGACATGCAGATGTAGAGTTTGTCTCTTCATCAGATTTGTAGAAATTGTAGCATTGCATCAGTGTCTCAGCAATGTGTGCTCTGCAGTGAATGGGTGCCGTCAGAATGAGAGTCCAAACAGCTGATCACAATAATCCACAGCACTCCAGTCCATCAGTTTCTTTTCTGGTGTGGAGGAGAAGAGCTGCGTGTTTGAGAAACAAATCCATCATTAAGATAGTTCTCCATTGAAAAAGTGGTCTGGTCTGAATCAGGAGAGAAATCGGCACAAATCAAGCCCCGTTTACAAGCCAAATCAGCTCTAAACAAATATTTGGCTGGATTTTAATAAGAGAGGACAACAGGAGATGGACTTTTTCACTGGAGAAAGTGTTATTATGAATGATGGACTCATATTTTGGCCAGAAGCGACAGTTTGAAAGTTAAAAGCGTCTTAATGATCAGTTTGTTTCTTACAAACATGCAGCTTTTGGCTTCACACAACTCACTATTTTTTTTTACTATTTTTTCAGCACGTTAAACACACAATGCAAATTCATCCTCTCCTTTCATCAGCTGTAATCTTTACTGATGAGAGAAGGACATTTCGATGAATAAGCTTGTTTCAACTGCTGAACCTTTGTGTAAATAAAAGTCGAGACAATGCAGATAATCTTCAGATCATTCTCAGGAAACACATGATGAGCTGCATGACTAACAGGATACTGAACTTCGTTTCACTGATATATAAATACACGCTGCTGTTCAAAGGTTTGATTTTTTAAAATAAATTAATACTTTTATTCAGCAAGGCCGCATTAAATGTTACAAAAACATTTCTAATTCAAATAAATGCTTTTCTTTTGAACTTTCTATTCATCAAAGAATCCTGATAAATAAAATGTATCAAGTTTTTCACAAAAGCATGACGCAGCAACATTGATAATAATATTAATGACTGTTTCTTGAGTATCAAATCATCATATTAGAATGATTTCTGAAGATCATGTGACACTGAAGACAGCAGTATGATGCTGAAAATTCAGGTTTTGATCACAGAAATAAATTACGTTTTAAAATATATTTGAATAGAAAACAGCTATTTTAAATCGTAATAATATTTCATAAATTTACTGTATTTTTATTATATAATTGTAGCCTCAAACACATTTAAAAAATCTTACTGACATCTATATACATAGATGTTTGGTTTTCATTGGAATATCACCCAAATTGTATTAAATTAAATACAGAAATTAAACTTTGGTGAAATTTTTGTTTGTTTGTTTCTGCACTCTCTGTTCAACCCCGTTATGGCAACTCAAGTCATTTACTGTCCTGGTACTTTCGTGTTGAGGTGCGAAAAATTATTCTGACTCTTAAAATTTAAGAGTGGTAATTGTTTTAAACAATGATCAAACTGAAATGTCTCTGAGCAGAAGTGACTCACAACTCAACAATCTTCATAACATGCCACCTTTTCTCATTAGTCATGTGTAAAATTAACTGTCAAAGCTGTGCCTTTAAGGCAAGTTCTGAAACACCTCATGTTCCCATGTGTTTGGAAAGACAGCATCAAATAAACTACATCACATGCAGACAGTTTTACTAACAGAATAGAAGCAGAAAGTTATATGATGGCTCTGTGCAAATACCACAGTATATGAATATGGTAATCATCCAATACCATGGTACTGTATAAGAACAGGACGGGATACCAAACAAGACATGTTCCTGAATCAACATCCTTGTGAGTCTTGCAGACAGTGTTATTTCAGCATTATTGATGTATTATTACAGTTTTTGGTAATGTTTTGAATTATTTTTGAATTTTTTTCACTTTAATTTTATTTAAAGTTTTAGTTCTTTTTTTTATTATTATTAGTTTTTTTTAATGCCACATAGTATTCAGTAAATGTATTATTAATTTTGGTTTATATAGTTTTAGTTATTTTAGTATGTCAACTTAAACTAGACAGATGGAAATGATATGGCTTAAGTATTATCCCTCTGGTGCTGCTCATGTGGTGGTCAAAAATGACAGATTTTTTATTTCAGTGAAATGAATTTACTATATTTAAGTTCTGTAATATTTTTTATTTAATGTTTTGTATTTTAGGGGATTTTATGGTATAATATTTATGGAATAGTTATGATCCATTACTGCTTTATGAGCAAAGTCATTTTTTTTATGTTTATAATGCAGTCATTTTTGAACAGAAAAAAAGTGTGACTGTTTATTCAGGGCCATTTAATATTTCGAATCAGGTCCACTATTTAATTTTATTTTATTTTATTTTATTTTATTTTATTATTTTATTTTATTTTATTTTATTTTATTTTATTTTATTTTTAAGTGCCAAAACCTTTACCAAGTTTTGTACCATTCTGTTTATTTTATTTTATTTTATTTTATTTTATTTTTCAAATAGTAAGTGTCAAAACCTTTACCAAGTTTTGTACCATTCTTTTTTTTTTATTTTATTTTATTTTTTTTTTTTTAGTGCCAAAACCTTTACCAGTTTTGACGAACCAACCATTTTATTTTATTTTATTTTATTTTATTTTATTTTATTTTCAAATAGCAAGTGCCAAACCCTTTACCAAATTTTGTACCATTCAAATTAAGTAAAAAAAATACTAAAAACCAAAGCATAATTTTGTTTTTGCAAAAAACAGCAACAGAGGTTTAAAGTCATGTGGATTGTTTTTCAGCATTTTAATGTTTTATTCTTTCATTTATGCATTTAGCAGACAATAAGCAAAAGCAATTCATTTAAGTGAAAGAGGATATTATTTTCATAATGTACTGTGAAATTTTTTTTTTATTAATAGATTGTTTGTGGTTCGTCAGTGCATGTGACTCGTTGGCATCATTTGCATGTGCAAACACTATTTATTCTTCAGAACATGTAAAAACCTGTTTGTTTTCCTCTTTACTTGGGCTGCTCTTGTTGTTTGTGAGCAGTCATTCCAGTCATGCATCATGGTTTGTTGGCGTGTCAGTTTGAAGTGAATCTGTTATACAGGCAGTTAGACGGAGGGTTCAACTTTAAAAGGGACAGACAGAGGAAAGATCAGCAGAAACTCCTTGATCTTTGACTCCTCTGATTTGTAGATGTACATGAGGATGTCAGTTTAGCTGATAAAATCCTGGAAAATTCAAAGTAGCTTTGTGCATTTTTGCAAAGTTTAAGAAGTTAAGACATAGAGGTTTGATCACATCAAAAACTTTAAGCAATAGTAAT
Source organism: Cyprinus carpio (assembly GCF_018340385.1). NCBI lineage: Eukaryota > Metazoa > Chordata > Actinopteri > Cypriniformes > Cyprinidae > Cyprinus > Cyprinus carpio. The sequence continues at coordinate 23,648,647 of NC_056582.1, read as the reverse complement.
AGCAATGCCTTCAAATGACTTTAATATTATTAAACGCTTCTATGCAACTTCCTCATTCCCAGCTTTCTTCTGCAGAACAATTTTTCCATTGAAACAAAGGCAAATGCAACAAAAGCTACAAAGTATGCATGATGTTCTGGCATGCTTTAAGACATTCAGTGCCTCTTTCTTTAAGCTCTGAAGAATCACCTCCTTTTTTGGCAGAGGAAGCCTCATGCATGATCGCACACACACACACACACACACACACACACACACACACACACACACACACACACACACACACAGAGAGAGAGAGACGTGTGTCAGACACATGCAAGATGCATGGAGCATTCTTCACACTACTATGTAAGGCAGACTGGGCCAAAAGTCTTTAAATGGAATGCATGAAATTTGAATGTATCAACGTGACAACACACACCAGCCAATTAAATTGCTGTATTTGAGACTATATTTCACAAAAAGGTTCACTGGTATATATGTTTACAAATATCAGATATCAAATTTATTCATGAAAGATGTCATGTTTGCCATGGTCAAATTTCACACATTCTGTTTAAGGGCTTTTGGCCCCGTCGGCCTTCCATATACAATAAACATATTTATCTTTGGTGAAGGAGCCTTGTGTTACCTCTTCCCGGACGCTTCATTTACACATCACAGGCCATCCTCATCCTTCATCTGTATCTGACCGTGGAACAGAGTCACGCCGCTCGTTTATCTCCATACAAAAGCAGTTCATGACGGCGCTGCGTTTCAGGGACAGAAAAAGTTATTCTGTAGTGACCCTGAGAGCCGCGCAAGGACTTTCCTCTAATAAATAGGAGAAAAAAGTACTGAGGATTCGGTTAAAGGTGAAGTGTGTGATGTGTTTGATGTTAAAATACCTTAATCTTTACTTCTCATTTGATGAGAAAGTTCGACCAGCCTGAGAAAGCACCTCTGGCTCAAGCAATGCTGTGGTTTATTAGCTGCACATACAGTACACTTCACCTTTAATGCATTAGTACTGTGTGGAAATATTACTAAGTTTAGTTAATCAAACTTCATTAAGATTTTGACATTGTCTTGAAAATCTGGGTAAGACTTTTGTGTTTGCAGTTCAAATTGGCCCTAACTGCTTTCCATGCAATTTGCCAAAAATCAACAATTTAAAAAAATAAATAAATAAATAAATTCATGTAAAATGTGTGTGTGTACATACTACTACTACATTTCAAGAAATGTGTAAGAAAATATGTTTCTCAATGCTTAATCTACAATAATGAAAACTTCATCAGCACTGAAATTCATCAGAAAGCTGTTGACAGACTGAACGTCCATTAGAGTCAAGTTTCATGATAAAATGCTGTCAGAGATTGCGTTGAGTGAAGAATGAGACTAAAACAAAGACAAACGATCATCATAGTTTACCCTTAGATGGTTTTCACCGCTGGCAAAAGTGAAGTAACTAGTGGAAGTGTAAAAATGTGATTAGTCTAAGTGGCATTCAAAACACATTATTTCCATCAACATGTAATTGAGTGAAAGTACAAGCATTCAGTTGGAATAACACACAGATATACTTTAGTATCACGTTAGCTCACGTGATTTCAACACACCCTGGATTCTGCGCATCCCATTTTTAATCCAGTGTCATTGTTGTGGGTCGACGTGCAAAACATTTCTCCTCCACCAGCCAACATGTAAATCCTGCGTTAACAGAGAAACGAGAACATGAGCGTTTGGTCGTTCTGCTTTTAAAGGCGAAACACATTGGTAATGCAAACCACCATCTGCCAAAATCCTGACTTTCCATCATCTCCAACCAGATCCTAAATCATGTGCTGAAGACCCACATACTGACACAGAATCACATGATTAAAATATAAGCCTGCAGACGCATGCTTTTGACTTTCTGAATAAAATGTAGATCACTTTGAAGGTCATTCTGGCCAAAAACTGCATAAAAAAAGTAAAAAACTTCTGGGTTGCTTCAAAGGAAGGTTCTTGCGTAACTATCGATAAGCACTAACTCAAGTAACCTTGTAAAGTCGTACAGCAGCAGGTCAAGACGTGCAGTGAGTTCAGAAGATCTCGTCGGGTCATCAAGGTCTCACAAAAACAGACGCCTGACCTGCAGATCATTAACTTTCCTCGTCTAATTTTTGACAAATTGACAAGAGATAACATGGTATTACTGTCAAAGCTTAATTTGTAAAAATATGACTTTGCCCTAAAATAGTGAATCTAACAAGAACATGGAAATAAAATAAACAAATTTAAATTTTAATTTTATATATGTTATATATTATTTTTTAGTTATTTTGTATGTTTAAATTTAAAATTTAAAATATGTTAAATAAATTAAAAATAAATAATATTAATAACAACTACAACAACAACAACAATAATAAAAAAGACAAATTTAAAAAAAAAAATTAATTAAAAAGACAATTTTTGGAACCATTATGCTTTTATTCATTAAGACATTTCGCGTACACATGCACACATTTTTGTCTCAAATTCTTATTAATACAATGCCTGATAATAATAACAATAATAATAATTACATATTTCACATTTTATTACTATATTATGCCCAGAATTTTATTGTTGTAGTTTGTTTTGTTAAAAAAAATAGATGAATAAATAATTACTGGCATTGTTTCAAGTAAAAAGTAAAAATACTGCCATTTCATTGTTTTTTTTTTTTTTTTTTTTTTTTTTTATTTTTTTTTTTTATGAATTCAGTAGAACAAATATTATCATCTCTAATAAGAAAAAAAAAACTCAAAGTAATGAGAATGTGTTTAATTGTAAAGAAAAAAAAAGATGCAAAAAGTCTTCATGCTTCTAAAACCAGCCTCAACTGTATCGCATTTCTTTTTTTTTCTCTCTCTTTAGATTGACGTAAAATATGACCCAGACATATTCTTGACAGGTTTCACCTCCAAAAATCTTAATTCAAACTAAACTTTGCTAGAAAGCATTGCACATTAGAAGCTGCTACATTAATTTCATTGTAAGGACCACAGTGAAGCACAAGCCTTCTGGCACTTTCTTCAGCTCACTAAATTAATGCATTAGGAGCCACAATGGTGGTGTAAAAGTCTTCGTGGGAGGCCGCTGGTTTAAGATGATTTAGGAAAGTGATATCCCTCCATAAACCGCTGGGACGGTCCCTCCTCTGTCCTGCATCTATACATCTTTCTGCTCAATGGACCAAGTACTCTCCACAGCGCCTCATAAACTCAACCTGAGACGCACAAATCTATTGTGTCTGTGTCCTTTGCACTTATGTCTGCTCTGACTGCCTCCTGTCCCACAATGCTCCTCTGTTCTGGGGGCGTCCCGCGAGAACCGCACATAAAGGACACTGAAGCCTATATCACAAGGTTCATATAACACTGTGAGCGAAGCTCGGGGTCTCCAGAAAGAGCGAAGTGGAGAAAGAGGTTTCCTCATCCATCATTCCCTCTTTCTGTTCATTACGGCCGCTTATCAGGTTTCCAGACTGGAGCTATGAAAGAGAAAACGACATGAGAACAGAGGAGAGAGAGAGGGAGGAGAAAGATGAGAGAGAGAAGAGAGGAGACGAGAGAGAGGGAGAGAGAGGAGGAGTAGAGAAGATAGAGAGAGAGAGAGAGAGGAAGAGAGACAGGAGAGTAGATAGAGAGAGAGACGATGATAGAGAGAGAGAGAGAGAGAGAGAGATGAGAGAGAGAGAGAGAGAGAGAGAGAGAGAGAGGGGAGATTAGACGACGATGATGCCTAGAGAGAGATTAGGAGAGAGCGAGTACAGAGGAGAGAGAAGAGTAAACAGAGAGAGAGAGAGAGATGAGCTGAGATGATATTAGAGCAGAGGAGATAGAGGAGACGGACTAGCGAGAGTACCTCATGCTAGCCAAGTCAGAGACGTCGCGCAGAGAGACAGGTTCAGCTTGATCGCTCGGTCTTGTTGCTCTGTAGCTGGTCTATTAGTTCAGTCTCTCTAAAGGAGTACTTATACCTTCTCGTCAGCTTCTCGTAATCTTCATTCTCGTCGCTAAATAGAGGATAACATAAAAATCCTCTAGCTCTCTTCTAAGGGGACTATTATCTCTCTTCGAGCTCGAGGTCTACCGCTTTAAATCCGGAGATCTTGCCGGCTCAAATCATAGTGCGTCATGCAATGCAAAGAGGAAAACAAATAACAATTATAAATAAAATATTAATACTGTAGATGGCATGATTGTTCTCTACGGAATTCTTTTCTACGGATTATTATTATTGCTTGTAATTAACATTATTCTCGTCTCTCATGATTAGATTAATAAATATAATAAAACCATATGAAATTTGTCGGTCGCGCTCATATTGTATCCTTTTAGACTTTCAATTTCCTTCCTATTCTGCAGTTCAAGCCGTTAATATGAATACTAATAACCATTAGTTCTCTCTCTACCGGGCGAAGGAGTTAATCTTCACGTGACACAACTGGGTCTCAAGCTTTACTTAAAAATAAAATAAATCCATCCGAGAAGCCTCTTTAAAAAGGTTACTTTGCATTGTAAAACGCAGGCTCGGTTTCTGCTTTGCCATGGGCGGTATACTTAATTTAGCAGGTTTTTACCTTTCTCCCTTGGGGGGGCTCCTCTGTCCGGTTCAGTACGGGGAGATGTGCTCTAAATGCTTCTCCTCTGACACGCAACTCTTCGCCTCGGCCTTCCAAATGACCTCCTAAATAAATTCCGAATAAGGAAGTGTCGCCTACTTCCATTTCTCTTGACCCCCACTCCCTCCGCCCTTAAAAACATCTGATGCATACAAGTTTTATTTTTCACGTATAAAGTCGCATTATATAATATCCCTAAATTGTGGTTAAATAAACACCTAAACAATATTACGTTACCTACAATACATACTTGACCTGAAACTATCTAGTAGAAATAAAACCTGGAAAATAATATAATATATAATATCTATCCCCTCAAAAACTGAACTGCTTTGTCAATGACAGATACCAAATAAAAATGAGGTCGGGAGAAACTGCACAAGTTAAGGGTGTATGTGCATGACAAATGTTAACTTTGGAATTATTTGCGGGTCATGACGTGGATTAAGTTTATTTACAAGTTATCATGTATTGATTACGTTCAATTATGTAAATTAAAATTCATTCTCCAAACATGAATGAAATCGAATAAAAGACCATCACCGTAGGGATGAATTTTATGAAATTCTCATATTGTAACTTTGTAGAACAATTTTTTTTTTATTTTGCAATTGTATTCAACACCAGTAATACTGAATACTTTTATGAGGCCATTAAGGCGAAGAAATACTCTTCCAGTCTTGAGATGTCAAAACTTCATGTTTCCGATTTAATGTGACACTCTGGTCTCAAAGTAATTCCTCTAACAATAACATAAATACATAATAGTCATAATAAAATTACAAAAACTACTTGCATTTTAAAAAAGCAGCTTGTTTTCTGCTTTCATTTTTTTATACTAATTTAGCAGGTTTTCTACCTTTCTCCCTTAAAAAAAAAAAAAAACAAACAAAAAAAGTCATTACTGCAGTGTATATTAATGTTTAATGCACTGCATTTAATTTAAATCTTTGTAATTATTGATTATTGGGAGTGTTTTGTAATTCCAATTCTCATTGACAAAAAGGTTAAAAAAAAATCTGTCATACAATGTTTATTTTTCAGTATAAAGGCATTAATACTAATATTAAATACTGTTTAAATAAACCAACCTAGCAACAAATTAACGTTTTTTTTTTTCTGCTGAAACTTTCTAGTAGAAATAAAAACTGGAAATATATATGTATATATATATATATATAGTATATAATATATATATATATATATAGATATATATATATATATATATAATATATATATATATAACACACACACACACATCAGTAAATCAGTATTGATGTTGAGATGTATGGAGATTCATGTGAGATAACTGCACACTTTGTCGTGACAGAGAAATAAAAATGAGTCTGGAGAAACTGCACATATCTCATGAGTTATTTCCAGGACAAATGAGGAATATGTACTGTAGATTAAAAACGGGTCCTGAAAGACACAGTTTTATTTTTACACAGTTATCATGATTGATGTAACGTTCAAATGATGACGTGTTTAACACAAAATCCCAAACATACAGTGATACTCAGAGGGAAAAGAAGGTCAAACGCAGGCTGTTCAGAATGAAATACTTGCCATACACTGGAGAAAATCAAATTTGCAATTGTATCTAACACAAGGATTATTAGTACATTTTATGAGTGCAATTAAAAAAATAATACTATTCCAGTCTTTCCATTTCAAAACTTCATGTTTGATTTAATGTGTTACTTGGCATTTCTTTGTTATTATTTGTGAATTATTTAGCAAACAAGTTTTTAAACTAAATCCTACCACAATTGTTTTTCGCTTAGTGCACTCAAGGTTCAGTGTACAAACAAATATTTCTTAAGAAATGTAAAAAATTAAAAATAAAATAATCATAGCTTGTTTTGGGACAATTACATGTTTGTTTGTTTGCTTTTCATTTACACATTTAGCTTGTTTTACCCTCAAATTACTTTTACTGTAATATATTATTACTGGACAATTTTGGAATATTAAAATTGTTTGTAATGACAAAAAAATACATTTAAAAAATATTTTTTTTGAATATTAAAATTTTTTGTATTGAATTAATAAATTTAAATAAAATAAAAAAATATTAAAGAATTAAACATTAAAGCTTGTTTTTGGGACCATTTAAAAAAATGCATGCAAATTCATCTTGTTTTCTCCTTAAGTCCTCTCTACTGCAATGCAATGAAAAAACAAATAGACAAAATTATTGTCAATGACAAAAACATTTTTAAAAAGTTACTGGCACAACTGTTACTTGTTTATTACATTATGATTATATATATATATTATATATATATTTTGATATATACTTATATATATATATAATATATATATATATATATATATATATTCTAAAACCTGAAATAAGATAAAATAATACAAAATAAAAATTATTTTAAAGTGAATCCTACATCAATTTCTTTCAGTGGACTCACTACAAGTTTAAAAGTTTCTATTTTATTCTAAAATAAAATAAAATATATAAAAAATAAAACACAAAATTAAAGCATTAGAATTGAAGCTTGTTTTTGGGACCATTATATTTTTATACAAACATAAGGCTTGTACCGCTGTGTCAGTCACATAACCTTATTATGTTTAAGGTTATGCATTTTTAATCAAATCTCAGTCTCACCAAATAGTAAGTCAAGAAAGAGACTGGGGTTGATATTCGGTTCGTTTGACAAGAAAATGGAAGTCGAGATGCAAAGTGGGTCTGTTGCATAATGCACACAACTGTAATATGTCATCCAGGAACTTTATGCATTCAGAATTATCATACTGTGCACAATATGCATGCTTCAAAAATGAAAGCAGTATGGTAGAATACCATTCCAAACATAACGCTTTTTAGGGAGTGTCACCCGAGTTCACCTATTACTTTAATATCTGGTTTATCTTTAATTTTTCCTGCAGTCTAAGCACAAAAGACTGTCAAACTAAAAGCGCTATTCACAATCCAACCACTTCAATAGACCTCTGAGCGTTATAAACGAATCTTCATTGAGTTTGATCTGATATCCTGGTAAATTGGGTCACTGTCGCCGCATGAATCACACAGATTTCTCAGCTTCTATACAGTCTGATGTTTACAGGAAAATATAACATGGAGGTTTGATAATGTGAGGAGAAATGTGCTGGCGGTCAGTCGCTTTAAACTCTGACTGATGGTGCCGTGACTAAACTGTAATCCCATTAACAAATTGATGTTTTAATGCTTTTAAGGAACTGGGTCTGAAAATAAACGAGAACCAGAAGCCTACTTAAAGTCTGACACTCTGCTAACCCGCTTCACTGCTTATTACATGCACCCGGCTAAAGTAGAGCTCCTGTACATTAACTTTCCATCATTAAAACAGGTTCTGTCTCTTTACAGTGCTTTAAGTTACTCAAGAGTCGCTCATCCCGAGAGCACCGACATGCAAAAAAATTCACAGGATTTATGTCAGTGGCTTATTAACTCGAGTAGTACTTTCAGTTTAATATCTGCAAACCTCAGCGGTGATCAGAAACATCACCGTTCAAATCAAACCGAATGAAAAAGTGTTTATGCAATATTTGACAAAGATGCAAATGTTCATTTTACTAAATTTTGAAGCAGTTATTTAGCTTTTATTTCACATTAAATCATTTAGATAAAATGGATAATGCTGACTTGTCAATCATGGGTTTATACACAGGTTTGGGTTTTTGAACAAAGCCTCTTCTGTTGCATTTATTTGATCAAAAAATACAGTTAAAACAGCAATATTGTGAAATATTTTTACAATTATGAATAACAATTTTCTATTGTCATATATTGTAAAATGTAATTTATTTCTGTGATCAAATCCGAATTTTCAGCATCATTACTCCCGCTTCAGTGTCACATGAATATGCTGATTTGACATGAACATTTCTGATTATTATCAATGTTGATAAAAAGTTCGTATTTTTGTTTGGTATTTTTTTTGGTTTATTTTTTGAGTTTTGTTTTTTGGGTTTATATTTTTAATAGAAATTTTTATTAAGAAATTATAAAAAGAAAAGAAATATTTTTTTTTATTGTATGTTTTTATTGTTTAAATGTGTCCTTGTTCAATAAAAGCAGTAATTTAATTAAAAAAACAGTAAAAGTCAAAAACTACTGCTGTGTCCCATCAATGTATAAGGAAACAAAATGGTAACACAAATGTCAAATATGACAGTGTTTAAATGTCAGTCTTTTAGTAACCAAACTGCGGAGTTTAAATAATCCAACAAGATAACTGATAACATATCAATCCATAAACCGAGTGTAAACCTCTCTCCAATTACTGAAGAGTTTGAACTTTTCCATAATGAGCGCTCAACTCGTAATTATATATGCAACACAAGTTGTGCTAGTTCTTTAGTTAGTGTTTTCTATCACACGTCTAACCTAATTCATCTGCACTAATCAGTAAAAGTGTAGAAGCACAAGCGCTCTGTCAGGCCGAGACTTCCAGCACTCAACCTTCAGCTATTCAGAGATGGTCTCCATATCACACGCCATGAATTATTCATATATGCAAATACAGCGCTTCAACATGCATGAGCTAAAGCCCTCCCCGACCTCACCACCGCTTACAATACTAAACAAACATCAGCTTTCTTATGCATTGACATTTCTGACTCTCTTTTTCTTGATAAGATCCAAATGTTTTGACGTTGTTATTTTGAGTCGGTCTTTGGCCACGGATGAAATGTTGGTCATAGAGTCTTTTGTAATGTGAAAAATGATAGCACCCCACTGCAGAGATCTCCGTTTCAGGCGGATGCTATTGACTTACTGTGTGTGTTTGCTTCACTGGCTACAACAAATGAAGCTGCAGGGACGCACAACAGTCCGATGTTTACTGATAAGGGAAGACACGAGATTCATTCAATATCACAGTCCTCAACACTGAGCTACTACTGTCCCGTGTCCTCCTACGAAATACAAAAACACTTCAAATAGGTGAGCGACAGATGGCAGGCGTCACATTTAAACCCTGCTAAATATTAACCAGTATCTGCTGTTCGGTGTCCGACTTTGTGTGCAAACAGCAGCATGTCAGACCTAACGTTTGATTAAGTATCAGGTGTTTGCAGTTTCCAATGCTTAAAGGAATAGTTCGCCCAAAAATGGATGCTCTGCAGTGAATGGGTGCCGTCAGAATGAGAGTCCAAACAGCTGATAAAAACATCACAATAATCCACAAATAATCTTCACCGCTCCAGTCCATCAGTTAATGTCTTGAGAAGACAAAAGCTGCGTGTTTGTAAGAAACAAAACCATCATTATGGTGTTTTAACATTTAACAGTCACTTCCAGCTAAAATACTAATCCAAAATCGCACTTCCTCCAATGAAAAAATCCATCTCCTGTTCTCTCTCACATCAAAATCCAGCCACGTATTTATTTAGAGCTGTTTTGGCTTGTATCTGTGCAGATTTCTCTCCTGATTCAGACAAGATGTTTTTTTTTTTTTTTTTTTTTTTACTCGAGGAAGCAAAATAACGAAATAGAAGACTCATATTTTAGCCAGAAGTGACGGTTTTGAAGTTAAAAACATCTTAATGCTGGATTTGTTTCAGCTTTTGTCTTCTCCAGATGTTAACTGATGGACTGGAGTGCTGTGGATTATTGTGATGTTTTTATCAGCTGTTTGGACTCTCATTCTGACGGCACCCATTCACTGCAGAGGATCCATTGCTGAGACACTGATGCAATGCTACATTTCTACAAACCTGATGAAGAAACAAACTCATCTGCATCTCAGAAGGCCTGAGGGTGAGCACATTACAGCAGATATCCATTTTTGGGTGAACTATTCCTTTAAAATATAGACACTTTTCAATGATAAAACACTTATTTATATGACAACCAAGCAATTTGTAGTGTAAACAATCACTGGACTTTTTCATGAAACATGACTGAACAAATTTGTATAAATCATACTTACAGCAAATTAAATGTGGCAACTTCTGTCCGAATTCATTTAGAAACTATTTACACAACAGACATCTTCTGTCCGAATTCATTTAGAAACTATTTACACCATGGGGGAAGTCGTGGCCTAATGGTTAGAGAGTCGGACTCCCAATCGAAGGGTTTGAGTTCGAGTCTCCGGCCGCAGAAATTGTGGGTGGGGGAGTGCATGTACAGTTCTCTCTCCACCTTCAATACCATGACTTAGGTGCCCTTGAGCAAGGCATCGAACCCCCAACTGCTCCCCCCGGGCGCCGCAGCATAAAAATGGCTGCCCACTGCTCCGGGTGTGTGTTCACAGTGTGTGTGTGTGTTCACTGCTCTGTGTGTGTGCACTTCGGATGGGTTAAATGCAGAGCACGAATTCTGAGTATGGGTAAACCATACTTGGCTGAATGTCACGTCACTTTCAGTTTAGCTTTAATTTTGAGTTTGGGTATTCAATTTTAGGCTATTTTCAAAGTAGATTTCTTTTGAGAATATCTAACGTCCAACATCAAATAATGACACAGAAGAACAATATGATTGGAATCACTTTCAGAACTATTTTCTTTTTCAGCTGACGAACGATAAAATCATTCAACCAATCAGAATCTACTCGACTTCAAAGAGCTTGAGCATTTAAAGCGACAGGCGACAAAAATACAGCACACGCATATAATAAACAAAACCATATAATTTTTTTTTGTTCGGTTGCTAATATCCTCATTGTTATATTTGTTGTTCTTGATGTGAACAATATTTAAAGGGACAGTCACCCAAAACGAAAAATTCTCTCATTATTTACTCACCCTCAATATGTTCCAAACCTGTAGGAGTTTCTTTCTTCCACTGAGTACAAAATAAATTATTTTGAAGAATGCTGGCAACCAAACAGCTGACGGTAGCCATTGACCTCCATAAGTATGAAAAAAAAATACTATGGAAGTCAATGGCTATCATCAACTGTTTGGTGAAAGAATTTTTCATTTTTGGGTGAACTGCCCCTTTAAGAATCATAATTTTGCAATTCTGCTTTTACACACAACAGCTCTAAATACTGCCAGCAAATTCAATGTATCAAGAGCAAAAAAAAAGAAAAAAGAAAAAAGGCAATGAGACATTGAGTTTGAACAAAAGAGCATAGTGCTTTTATAATTATTATATCAAGTCCTTTACAAATAGTCACCGTGTACAGCAGCCGCTTGCATGGCAAGTTTCACAGAGTCCAGAATTGATCGATGCAACATGTGCTGCAAGCCCTTACGGATCCGTTTCTCATGCCGAGACAGAGATCAGATATTTCTGAGATATGTTCTTTCATCTCCTCAGCTAGAGATCAAATCATCAGTCTTTGAATTAAAAAAAAAAAACATCTTTGAGATGAAACACAAATGTATCAGATACGGTTGTTTTAACTCGCATGAAACCGTGCATAAGGAGCGCAGCACGTACCTCACAGATTCACTCAGGCAAGTAACCAAAGCATTGTCATGTGACAGCACATCATTTTTATGAATGCTTATTTAGTGAACCTCACGACATCTTATGTCCAGGTCACATTTCACCCAAAAAATAAAGAAAGAAAGTTTGCATAAAGAAAATGAAACCTATTTTAGGATCATTCAGATTTTTTTGCATTGTGACATTTTCATGATGATTATACATGTTTTTCCTACAAATTCTAATTTCCCGAAATGTGTTTGGATGCTTTACTTTTGAGTGATTTATCTACTGAAATACTGCCGTTGTTACTGTATTACATCAGAAAAATAGAGTAATACAATCATTTTATTTAAATCAAAAACAGAGGAAAAAAATACTGTTGAAAAATTTATATTTTAGTTTTTTAACAGTAATAAGAATTGTTAAATTATTTATAATTTAATTAATTTATTCATAATTCCCATTTCTAATTATGAATGAAGCCCTTATTATAAAAAAAAAACACTAATAATGTCACAATGCAAAATATAATTTCCTGTTCTTTTATTTTGGGGTGAAATATTCTGATATTCACTCTATTAGCATATCCTAAATATTTAGCTGTTAATAATGAAGGTACATCAAACTGCATGTAATTGTCTCCAATTAGAGCCGTTTAGTTGTGGATAATGAGATAATTACCTGCACGGGCAGAGAACATCATGTTGCATTTATTTTGTTCTACAGAAACTACACAATGCTAGAAGGGCAGAAGAGTAACAGCTGTAAACCCGATCTAGTCCTGACCTAAGTGTGTTGGTTTACCATAAGAGCACTAGTAAGGAGTAAATGAAATGGATTTCCTTGCTATGGAAAGGTTATTGAGTGTGGATTTGTGACTGTGTGTGAACGTGTGTCAGTCTCTTGCACGCGGAGGTTGGTAATATTGTTGTGTCGGTCGAGAGCGGCGAGGTTGTCCATCTCCTCCTCTTCGAAATTCAAGGGAATTCTCATAGTAAATGTCTTCGTCATCCTGTAAAGAAATTACCAGGAATGAGTGACTAATTTAACTGATTAATGCAAGTCTACCAAATCAGTCACGGGAAACAGAAGACAGACTGGTCTTTAAATAAAAACAACACTGACAAAAAAAGTCCATTTGGGAATTTGGAACAAGCAAAACCAAAAAAAAAAAAAAAAATTAACAAATTAAAATTAATAAATGTATAATTAAATATAGATTAAAAAAAATGTATAATTAAGTAAATAAAAATAGATTTAAAAATAAAAAAAATTCAGCAATAAAAATTTATATATAATCAATAATAAAAATAAAACAGTACAGTACTATACAAATCTGAAAAAAAACAAAATAAATAAATAAATGTATTAATAATTTTAACTTAAATTTAAATTTAAAAAAATAAATAAAAACTGATTTAAATAAGAAAATTAAAAATTATTAAATTAAAAAATATATAAATAATAATTAAAAACAGTACAGTACAATAATGTATAATGTACTGTTTAATAAAAACAATTTCACAGTACAAACTGGGTCTTTATAAAAGAAAATATATAAAATTTTAGGATGGGGGTCCCTCGCACAAAGAGGTTCGAAAAGATTGAAAAGCCCTGTCATAATTAGGGTTGGGTATCGTTCGGGTTTTTTACGACACCAAATCGATACTTTTAAACTGGTACCGTGCCTAAACGGACCGATACTTACAAAAAAGAGCCACAAAATGATGGTGGATGACATTAAAGAATGGCTTTTTTATTGAAAGTATACGGAGAGTTTACTTATATACTGTCTATAAGTAAATACAAGACACAACAAATTTACATAAGTTCACAATAACACCTAAGCCACCTAACCCAACTACAATAATGTAACACTAAATAACAGTTACAGTAATAATAACAGCAAAGTAGCCGGTATACGTGGCAGGGATGCAACAATACAGTTAGCCCACATTTCAATGCATAGCTTGGTTTTTAAACCACGGTTTTCGGTTCTGTTCTGTGTTTTTTTTTGTTAATTGTGATTTAAAATGTGATTTCTAAAACAAATTAACAAAAGAATTATAATCCTGTACACTGAAGTAAAACACGGATTATCATATGTCTACTACTTCTTTTGAGAGAAGTATTATTTTTCCTATTTTTACCCAAAAAATAATGGATTGGACATTATTGAGTGCTATAATCACATGTAATGTCAGTTTCATTCATACTGGACGCCAGAGGGCGCCCTCGTGCAGAAACTCCCCATATGCATCACAGAAGTAGTAGAACTCATGACGCTCCAGGAAATCCCTAATATGGACAAAAGCATCCAGCTAGCGCTGTGACTGAAGGAGAAGGAGAGAAATGTTTTGAATGATGAAACATGAAGACAATAAACACCCGACTGCGACATTATATAGTTTATCTGTGCTCAAGCCATCTCGGGTATTTTCATAATAATTAAGCATATTTATAATCGACACAGCCTTTTTTTTTACAGCATAGAACATATTTCTGCCCATTGTGTGATAAGAAGCCACATCAGATCACAAAAGGAAGAATTTGACTGATGTTGTGGAGTAAAAACATGTTATAATGTTCTCTGTTGTTGGCCAACCGGTTAAGAAATGCTTGAGTTTAGCTTTAGGTATTTAATTTAAGCACGTTTAATGTAGCTAGCTAACGGTAGGCTCCCTGCTGATTTCAATCGACAGCTCAGACATTTAAGTGGCACCGAAATCTGCGTTCTGATTCAGTCAAAAGGAACCAGCACTGGGTTTCAGTACCCAACCCTAGGTATAATAAGCATAAAAAGGTGCACCAAATATTGGGCAAAAAAAAAAAAGAGACTTAAATCTAATCTTATAAACAAACAAATTAATTAATTAAGAAAAAGTAAGCAGGCGAGAATATTTATAAGTACCATTTCTCTCACTTTGGTATGATGTTCCCAAATAATATGTGACCGTGGACCATAAAACCAGACTTAAGAATGAATAAATAATCTTTCCATTGATGTATGGTTTATTATGATCGGACAATATTTGGGTGAGATACAACTATCTGAAAATCTGGAATCTGAGGGTGCAAAAAAAATCTAAATTCTGAGAAAATCATCTTTAAAGTTGTCCAAATGAAGTTCTTAATGCATATTACTAATCAAAAATTAAGTTTTGATATATTTATGGTAGGAAATGTACAAAATATCTTCATGGAACATGATCTTTACTTAATATCCTAATGATTTTTGGCATTGAATATTAATAATTAATTTTTAAGTTTTGATATATTTTTGGCTATTGCTACAAATATACCACAGAGACTCAAGACTGGTTTTGTTGCTACTTCGTAAGGACATGTTGCTAAACGAAGGTATTTTAGAAGGCAGCAAAATGTTGAACACCCACGATGCTTTAAAACGCTCTGGGATTTGTCACAAAGCTCAAGGTTTTTGGGGAAATCTGTTGCTTACCCACACGTCCATGTGCAGAGGTCTGATATTGTGAAGCAGAACTTCTTCGCAGTTGCCGTAGTCGCTGAACACAACCACAGCCGTGGAGCCCGACGGGTGGATGGCGTCGATTCTCGCCCGATAAAACTGCCACCAAAATACAAAGATGTTTTACAAGAATGCAAAAGGAGAACATGCAATAAAAGCGTAGAGTGTCATTTAGTTCTGGAAGACTAGACATATTTTCAGAGGGGTCATGTTTGACCGTGTGGCGCTTTAAGCTTTGATGCAACAGTAGATCTAAATATAGCGCTACAATCAACACTTTCCACCATTAGTTATATTTGTGACAGCAAAAAAACATTCCAGAGCTCCACATGTAATGCTCATTTCATATGCAAAGATGCTAGCCAATCACAGAAGAGGGCGTTTACATTGAAGACTCACAGAAGACACACCCCTTCCAACAGAGTTCAAATCAGAGGCAGAATTCAGGGTAGAAAATGACCATTTTTATCTAAATTATGACGTTTTTGATGAAAAAAAAAAAAGATTATGAAGACTATGTGCACCTCAGGAAACATTATTAAAAAAATAAATAAAATGCATTTGATGAACCCCTATAAAATAATCATGTTTAAAAGCATAATTCCTGGTGAAAAACTACATTACCCATGATGCTATACAGAACAGTCAGTCTCCAAACGATTTAAATAAATATGATATAAAATGTGACCGTATAAATATATATAATATTTATATATATTTGGCAATAAACTTCAAATATATTGCTTCTATAGAAAGATCACCAATTTTAAAGGAATAGTTTTATATCTCATCATTGTTTTTAAATCGACTGCCACTTGCACAGCAATCAAGTCATTAAGTACACAATCTTTGTATTTTTTTTTTTTTTGCTTCAAATAAAAGTTTGTAATGATGTGATTCACCTTGTGGTTAGTTGGTTTGGTTCACAGCTTACAACACTTTAATCAAGACATTTCCTGAGAAAAATTAATAGAAAAATGCTTCCAGAACCAACGCCACTCAAAAAAATGCTAAAGACTCACCTTATTGTCTTCCCAGTAGAGCGCTAGACACTGGTCACCAGCTCTCCAGATTATGTGATTATTTGTGTCCATCTGCTCTCTCTGACCTTTGATTGGTCCGGATCGTTTCTTGGGGGCGGAGTTATACGTGTTGGTTTGTTTCTGAGGCGGGGCTGAAGACTGCGGCTTGATTGGACCGCTCCGCCTGTGTTCTAAATCACCATTAGGGAGCTGCGCGTTTGAAACCCCGCCCACTTTGATGCACTGACCGGATCCAGTCTCCTGCGGAAAGTCTTTTTTCGTCGCATCTTGCGAACGCTCAAAGTAGCCTGATTTGGGTCTTTCCGGCTTGCCTTTCCTTCTGTTGTTGGGTTCGTTTCCAGCTTTAGGATCCGAGCCTGACGCAGCAGGATTTGAGGATTTGGGTGCCGCGGGTCCGTTTGATTGGTTTTTCCTAAAAGAAGCTGGTCCCGTCCCATCCTGCTCCTTCAATCCGCCGTTATGCGGTTCCTGCTGAAAGCTTTTCGACCCGTTATGTTCCTTTCCATAGAGACCCTGCGGTTCCCTGGACTTCCCCATCGAGGTGTACGTGCTTCTAGCATCTTGAGCATCATTCTTCCAGCGCTCTGATCCTCCTCTTCCCGTTCGCTCTCCATCTCTCCATTTCTGCGGCTGGGAGGCACTGAAAGAGGTCGTGCTGGGTTTAGGAAAGTCTCCATCCTTCTGGAAACGTGGAGGCCTGTCGTTTCTCTGCGAGCGTCCCTCGTTTCGAGGGTATTTGGACTGGGACATTTGATCAGTGCTAGGGAAAGTCATCTTATA
Organism: Cyprinus carpio; assembly: GCF_018340385.1. Lineage (NCBI taxonomy): Eukaryota > Metazoa > Chordata > Actinopteri > Cypriniformes > Cyprinidae > Cyprinus > Cyprinus carpio. The sequence goes on along the minus strand of NC_056582.1, from coordinate 23,631,311 downwards.
TTGGGGCTCTTGTAGTGAAGGCTGGGTTCTTTGAACTCATAAAGGGGTTTAATTATAAGAAAACTGTCAGGCAACTGATTAAAAATTGTAAATGAATGAGTTGCGCGGTTTTTCAGCTACTACATATATCCAAAGTAACAGTAATATATATTGCTTCTCTATAGAAGATCACCAATTTTACACGGAGTAGTTTTATATCTCATCATTGTTTTTTTAAATCGACTGCCACTACTTTGCACCAGCATTATGGGACTGGTAGTTTTTTTGCTTCCCAATCAAGGTCCATTAAGTACACATCTTTATCTTTGTATTTTTTATTTTGTTGTTTTTTGCCTTTCAAATAAAGTTTGTAATGATGTGATTCACCTTGTGGGTTAGTTGGTTTGGTTCATAGCTTACAACACTTTAATCAAGACATTTCCTGAGAAAAATTAATAGAAAAAATGCTTCCCAGAACCAACGCCACTCAAAATAATGCTAAAGACTCACCTTATTCTGTCTTCCCAGTAGAGCGCTAGACACTGGTTCACCAGCTCTCCAGATTATGGATTATTTGTGTCCGTCTGCTCTCTCTGGCCTTTTGATTGGTCCGGACAGATTTTCTCTTGGGGGCGGAGTTATAAACGTGGTTGGTTTGTTTCTGAAGGCGGGGCTGAAGACTGCGACTTGATTGGACCGCTCCGCCTGTGTTCTAAATCACCATTAGGGAGCTGCGCGTTTGAAACCCCGCCCACTTTGATGCACTCTGACCGGATCCGGTTCTCCTGCGGAAAGTCTTTTTTCGTCGCATCTTGCGAACGCTCAAAGTAGCCTGATTTGGGGTCTTTCCTGGCTTGCCTTCCTTCTGTTGTGGGTTCGTTTCCAGCTTTACGATCCGAGCCTGACGCAGCAGGATTTGAGGATTTGGGTGCCGCGGGTCCGTTTGATTGGTTTTTCCTAAAAGAAGCTGGTCCCGTCCCATCTCCAGCTTCTTCAATCCGCCGTTTATGTGGTTCCTGCTGAAAGCTTTTCGCCCCGTTATGTTCCTTTCCATAGAGACCCTGCGGTCCTCCCTGGACTTCCCCATCGAGGTGTACGGCTTCTAGCATCTTGAGCATCATTCTTCCAGCGCTCTGATCCTCCTCTTCCCGTTCGCTCTCCAATCCCCCTCCATTTCTGCGGCTGGGAGGCACTGAAAGAGGTCCGTGCTGGGTTTTAGGAAAGTCTCCATCCTTCTGGAAACGTGGAGGCCTGTCGTTTCTCTGCGAGCGTCCCTCGTTTCGAGGGTATTTGGACTGGGACATTTGATCAGTGCTAGGGAAAGTCATCTTATATTGGGGCTCTTGTAGTGAAGGCTGGTTCTTTGACTCTAAAGGGTTAATTATAAGAAAACTGTCAGGCAACTGATTAAAAATTGTAAATGAATGAGTGGCGCGGTTTCATCTACTACATATAATCAAAGTAACAGTAATAATACTACTACTATTATAAAAACTATTTTAAGTAATCTCTCACGCGATTTTTTGTTTAAATAAAACTAAGCATTTTTAGTTTTAAATTTTGTAAAAAAAAAAAAAATTATTCAACTGTTAAAGGTTTTAAGAAATCAACTGATTAGAAATGCTTTTTGCCAATTAAAATTTAATTACACCGTTAAAATGGAATACAGAAAAAATATAACAGAAAACAGAATTTGGGAAAAAAAATAAATGGATTTTATAAAAATAAAAATAAATAATAAATTGAATAAGTTTTATGATTTTTATTAGTCAGACATTATTTTTGATTATGGAAATTTAATGTAATCATTAAAAAATGAATCCAAAAAAAAAAAAAAAAAAAACTGCAATTTGGGAAAAAATAAAACAGGATTTTGAACTGAAGATAAAATGGGTTTTTATAGAGCACTGATTAAGTTATTACCTGCTATGCCAATGAATTAAATGGTACATTTCAGTATTTGCAAAGAAAAGCCCCTAAAAGATCATTTAAACTCAATGAAAAGGCTTTTAACTATTGTTTTGCACATTTTTAGCGCCTTGCACCATGCATTTAAATGACCTTTTACGATGTCGAGAAACGTCAAGCGGTAATAAAGTTAATTCAAGAAAGCTGACAATCTCTTCATAGAAATACCAACTTAAATGCAGGACACAGTGATGATGAAGGCACTTCAAAAGCACAATTACAGTGTGTTTCAGGTCATTCTGACTCAGCAAGAGCCTGAATGTTAAAACAATCGCACTGAACGAGCGGAGGAAGACAAACGTTTCTCCACATATTAGCCCTGTGTGTTTTCTCCTGAAGCCATATGTCAGGCAGAGCTTACGAGCCGCAGAGACTTATCTAAAGCTGACTAATAGAGCGCCTTAATTTGGGACGGCCCATCTGTTTGACGCCGCACAGCTCTGCAGCCCACCGGGACTTCAACATAAGAGGAGATTAAAAAACTTGATACAATGTTAAAATTATTGGTTTGGTTTTGGTGTTATTGGATTGGTTTTGGTTGTTTTGAAGTGGTAATTTATGTTTTTTATTGATAATTTATATTATATTATTGCAAAATAAACTCATAACCTCAAAAGGAAGCAGGGTCTTTTATCATGACAAAGGGTTTATTCTGGAAGCTAACCATACATTATCCCACTTTTAATACAGATGCTTACTAAATAAATAAATAAATGTAAATGAGTTGCAAAATGATTAAAATAGTATCATCTGAAGTAGGAATCATGCAGATATAAAGTGTTTAGTACTTCAGTAAGTTGGCACAGAAAAAAAAATATTTTTAGGGTTAACAAACTATATAAGAAAAATAGTTTTCTTTAATCAAGCGGAAATAAAATAAAACAAAGAGCAAATGAAAATCTTAAACTTAAAAAAACAAATTAGAAATGTTGTCTTGGCAACTAAAACAAGTTTAAATATGAAGTAATAAAGTAATCTATAACTAAAATAAAAATAAATTAAAGCTAACCATAATAATAATAACATTAAATAATTAATAATAATAATATAATTTACTGTATAAAAACACTAAAATAAAAAAATCGAATATAAAATAAAAATTATATATATATATATATATATATATCTCTATATATATATAAAATTTAAAGAAGCACTAAAATTGTCAGCATTTTTTAATGCTCCATAAAAACATAAAGGTAAAATCAGTGTACCGTCAATGGACAATGTCCCCATTTTTGACTCCAGGAAGTCAAACAGTGTGCTGGGCCCAGATGGTCTTCCTCCTGCTTCCTCATCCTCATCTTGTCTGGAGCGCCCCCTTCCACGACCCTTTCCTGTCAGCGAACAAATAAACTGTCAAACTAAAAGCACATCGAGTTAAGGACAGCTTACACCACAAAGAAAAGCAGTGCAGCAATGAAAATACTGTTTTATATTCATGTGCTCAAAAACCAACAACACTAATAATAATACCATCTATCTGGGATTATAGTCTGGACTGTCATAAAAGAAACAGTTCATCCAAAAAGTGAACATTTTCTAAAAATTAGCTTCTTCATGGGAACAGATTTGTAGAAATGTAGCATTCCATCACTTGCTCAGCAATGGATGCTCTGCAGTGAATGGGTGCCGTCAGAATGAGAGTCCAAACAGCTGATAAAAACATCACAATAATCCACAAGTAATCCACAGCACTCCAGTCCATGAGAAGTGAAAAGAAACAAATCTATCAAGATGTTTTTAACTGCATACGTTGATTCCGGCTAAAATGCAAGTCCAGTGAAGAAGTCATCTGGTCTGAATCAGCAGAGAAATCTACACAGATCAAACATTATCAAACAAAAACAGTCCAAAACAAATGTGTTTTCTCTTCTCAAGACATTAACTGATGACTGGAGTGGTGTAGATTACTTGTGGACTATTGTGATGTTTTTATCAGTTGTTCAGAATCTCATTCTGACGGCACCCATTCACTGCAGAGCATACATTAGTCAGCAAGTGATGCTACATTTCTCCAAATCTCCAAAATTTTTGGTCCTTTAATGGATTTTATGGCACTAAACAAAACAAGTAAAATTAATCTACACAACAAGAAAACATATTGACGCATTTTACCTCGAGGTGGTGGGCGGCTCTGCTCCGTTTGGGCCGCTTTGGGCTGGTTTGTTCCGGTGAGCAGGAAGTTGAGGGCCACCTCCAGGTTATTGTTGTTATCCAGCAGGGCCTGTCTAGTCTCCTCTCGGTTAAAGCCCATCTCCATGATGTCCCTCAAAGCTCGCTCATCAACTGAAGAGACAGCAGCATCATCAAACAGCAGAAAGGAATTTGATGAAGTTGAAGGTCATCAAAAAAATGCATTAAAATCAGGGACAAAAGAACAGATGAAGAGAGCAGAAAGCATTTTGTCATGTAATCAAAATATAAAATAAAACAGTCACATTACATCAGCCATCGATTCATCTTTTATCCAGAGAAGGCATGCACTCACTTCATTAGAGAGAAATAATGCCATTTCATTTTAAGCCCATCATACAACGTTGATGCACTTGATGTGTTTTCAAGGATTGTTATTTAAGAAATACAGAAGTGCAAACAGCAGAATTTAAATCCATTAGCACACACACAAAAAACACCTTACATACAGAAATGTTCAACCCATATTTTCAAAGTCAAAATGATACAAAGTAATAGAAATAGAAAAATAGGAAATTAATACTTGCATACAGGAAAGATGCATTGAATTTATTTAAATAACTGGATACTAAAGATTTCTATTTCAATTAAATGCAATTTTTTTTTTTTTTTTACTTTGTTCATCCAAGAATCCTGAAAAATTAAAATATCAGAGTTTCCACAAAAATATTAACTGTGTTCAGCACTGATAATAATCAGAAATGTTTCTTGTGCAGCAAATCATCATTTTAGAATGATTTCTGAAGATCATGTGACACTGAAGACTGGAGTAATGATGCTGAAAATACAGCTGCACATCACAGAAATAAATTATATTTTACAATATATTCACATAGAAAACAGCTATTTTAAATTGTAATGATTTTTTTTTCTTTACGAAATAAATGCAGCCTTGGTGAGCATAAAAAGCTTTTAATTTAAACACTGAGATCAATAAAATCTCTTTTCAGATTCCCAGATGACTTGTTCTTGTCAGTGCAACACAACCCCAATTTGACATTTCATGAAGAAAATACAATACGAGTGACGCATGTCCATGTAAGACTCATCGTGATGATGCATAAGAGTTCTTTGGCCTGTTTTATCATCCACAAATGTGACTGCTAAGTAAAGTAACAACACATGACGCATTTTAAACATACTCAGTCGGTGGACGACCAACAAGTGATCAAACCACAGCTGTTTAGCTCTCAGTGAGGACTGCAGGACAACAGCTGCAGATTTTGCTGAACTAGATGTTGGATGTGAAAACTGCGTTCAGTCTATTTGGATCTTCACAGCATTAACAGTTCATTTCATGAGGAAGAAAAACTGCGGACAACACAAAACAGCAATTTTACATCTTTGTATGATGATCTCTGAATCTCACCAAATCTCTGTAAACTCCTTCTGACTTGTTCTCCATCCATGGCTTTTCTCTCTCCTCTCGTTTTCTTTGATAGGTGTCCCGGCTCTTGTAGGTGGGCCCTGGATTGGCGAGGTTTCCGCCTGCATTGCCTCCGCCGCCGAACGTACGCGTCTATCACAAACACAGAGAAGACATCAGATGCACAATGAAAAAACATGAGACACTGGTGTATCTCCAGCATCTTTAGATCAGATTTCTTCTATTAATTTAATAACACAACTATAGAACAACGAACAGCATTTATGGACATCATACGTGCGCTTTAAACGTTTTAAAACACAGCCCAGGTGCTGCAGAGGCAGAGTGTTTAATCATTTATGTGGTGTTTACTTATCACGTTACATTCGTAATTACACACTCAAAATCAAACATTTCTTAATTAAATATCAGAGAATATTAAGTTCACCCATGGCCTAAGGACACAGTCAAATTCAATTACACATTGCTTTAATATATCAATATTTCATTATCAAAAGGTGCTACTTTGTAGCAGGGGATGAAAATCATATGTATTCTGAATTGAAATTCCAATATCTTTGCACAACGCAAAAAAACTACAATCTGAGGGTTGTGTGTACATAAGCGGTTAAAAGTTTGGAATAATTAGGATTTTAGAAAGAAGTCTCTTCTACTCACGTCTGTATTTGCATTTTTTTTAAATCAAAAATACAGAAAAAACAGTAACATTGTGAAAAAAATTCTATTTGAACACACTTTAAAATGTAATTTTTTTTACAGCATTGATGATAATCAGAAATGTTTCTTGAGCAGCAAATCAGCATATTAGACTGATTTCTGAAGATCATGTGACACTGAAGACTGCTGTACTGTTCCTGTGGCTCAGTGGTAGAGCAAAGCGTCAGCAGCACAAAAGGTTGAGGGTTCGATTCCCAGGGAACACGTTAGGTTAAAAAATGTTAGCCTGAATGCACTGTTAAGTTGCTTCGGATAAAAGCATCTGCTAAATGCATAAATGTTGAAAATTCAGCTACGATCAACTAAATAAATTACAGTTTGAAAAGGAAAACTTTTTTTTAAATAGTAATAATATTTTAAAGATTTTCTGTATTTTTGATCAAATAAAATGCAGCCTTGGAGAGCTTCTTTAAAAATCTAATTAAATAAAAAAAATATCTATATATCCCAAACAGTGGCATATGTTAATTTCGCCAGAACAACATCAAACACACCTCTTTGCTCTTGGCGACCTCTGCGATAGCAGCGATTCTTTGCTTCTCGAACTCATCGTTGTCGTCAGCAGATCTGACAGCGCTGGTGCTCTGCAGCGTCTTCCTCTGATCCAGAGCTCTGCTGTCCACCTGCTCCTTATGAGCACATTTCTACAGAGAGAGACCATCCATCCATTTACAATCAAATCAACCTCATAAATAACCAGAAGGTCAAAGCAGCTCCTGACCTGTCCAAAGGGAACAAACGGAGGAGGTCCACCTTCTGCGCCGATGTTTCTTCGGCTGTGTTTGGCGAGGCTTTTGTGAGAAGAAGAGTTAAACGTTTAATTAGATGTGTGAATGTTGTGTAACAGTCCTAGTTTAGTAGCAGTGAGATGCTATTATAGTTTGTAGTAATATTTAGAATTTTATTTAATTTGTCATATTAATTCCATTAAATGTCTATATAGTTTTTTTTTCCCATTTTAGTTACTGCAGTACATAAAATTAATATTTTTTTTAATTAACTCTTTCCCCGCCAGCATTTTTGAAAAAAAGTTGCGATTTTGATGACTTTCACTAAAATCTGATGGTCTCCAGTAATTTTTGCTGTATGAATATTTTAATATGCAATACACCAAAATAAAGATCAAAGCCTCTACTCATAAACTAGATAATATTCAGTACGATTATCAAAGCATAAATCCAGTAAACCGCTTCCATCAACACCTCCAAAGTTTCCACAGACATATACCACTTCCTGGATCAACATTTTACTCCGTAACATTATGCAGTTTTCATTTATATGCTGTCTATTGCTGATGATTGCATTATTTTTCAGATGCATCTGTTTACATAAGAGATCGCTGGTTTTTCCGTCCTGTTTGCATGTGTTTTTGTTCGGGAGGTTTTGTACTCGTTCAGAGGATGTGTAATAGCGCCCCCGAGTGTATAACGGTGAAAACACGAAAAGCCGTAAAAACTCGTCTTTGGCAGCGAAGCGTTGTCTTCTAAATGGCGGGGAAAGAGTTAAAATGAGAAACGCTGCCTTGGCAACTAGCTGAAATAAAATAACCTTTTTATTTGTTAACATTTATTTTGTTTCAAGTACCAAATTTTCATGGTTTTCAGTTATAGTTAACTATAATAACCCTGATCCATGCGGGAGAATAATCTTTGGACTGAAGTTATTTACTCATCAAGATGAATAAAGCAATGCATCTTCATGCTATCTGGCTTTGATTGATAATTAAAATAAATCATCTGTTGCCAAACATCAGTGAGCTGAAACATGATGAATATTAACAGATGGTTACAGGCACTTCTGTTTCTGTGTGACACTGTGACTTCTGTTTCTTAAGTTTTAATGAACACAACTTTTAAAGGAGTCACATTTTACACTTTTGCATCTCTTAATTTTTTCCCTAGAGCCCACTTATGATGAAGGTTTCCCGCGCCAAAAACAGTGGTTAAATTAGTGTAGATTCTTGTTTTACACCAACTCTGATGAACCTCACCCTCTGAAACTCCCACTTCTCGATCATGTGATCCACTTCGCCTCCGAGAACCGCGATCTTGGAATCGTCCAATAGCAGGATGCCATTTTTAACCTGAACGGCCCCGAGGAGCTTCACTTTGGTTCCAGGAGGAGTGTTCAGACTGAAAGCGGAGCAGAAATCAAATTAATTTGTGTGTTAAATCAATTTCTTTTTTTTAAATTGAGTGAGTGAATGAATGATGAAAACAGTCTCTCCTGCTCACCAAGGTTGCATTATTTTGTTTGATCAAAAATACAGTAAAATTGTGAAATATTATTACAATTTAAAATAACTGTTTCTATTTGAATATCTGTTCAAATGTAATTTATTTCTGTGATGCACAGCTGAATTTTCAGCATCATTACTCCAGTCTTCAGTGTCACTTGATCTTCAGAAATCATTCTAATATGATGATTTGATGCTCAAGAAACATTTCTGATTATAATCAATGTTGAAAACCGCTTAATATTTTTGTGGAAACAGACACATTTTTTAAAAATATTCTTTGATGAATAGAAAGTTCAAAAGAAAAGCATTTATCTAAAATGGAAATATTTTGTAACATACAATGTCTTTACTATCACTTTTAATCAATTCATTGCGTCCTTTCTGAATAAAAGTAATACAAATCTTACTGACCTCAAACTTTTGAAGAATAGCGTAAAAAAAAAAAATCAAAAGAAAAAACAGGATATTATAATTCAAATAAAGATAATGTCTATTTTTTTAAATATTAAAATTTTATATATATATATATATATATATATAATATATATATATATATATATATAAAGTTACTTTATGACAAAGTTATGCCACTGTGTAAATTAATATATTACAACAAATAGAAATTTTATATATATATATATATATATATATATATATTATATATATATATATATATATATATATATATATATATATATATATATAAAGTTACTTTATGACAAGTTATGCCACTGTGTAAATTTAATATATACAACAAATAGAAATTATATATATATATATATATATATATATATATTATATTTTTTTTTTTTTTTTTACAAATATTTGGAGTTTGATTGTAATAAAGATAATGCCTAAGTCTTAATATTCTTAAAATAAGCATAATTTTCTTCCCAAAACATGTATTTCTGAATCCCTTTTGATTATGTGGTATAGTGTGACACAGGGATTTCTTGAGAGAGTTTTCCAGAGATTCACCCAAAAAAAAAAAAAAAAAAGTTGGTTTTCCCTATTTGCCATCTGCAATGAAACCCCCCCCCCCCCGAAAAAAAGGGAGAGTGAGAGAATTTAAAATTCATAATTGCACTTCTCTGCTTTACTTGCTTCTATTTCCTGTTTGTCAGTCAGGTTTTCTCTCTCCGATGTGTTCCAGCTTTAGTTAGTGTGAGGCATTTGCTGTAAGTTGGGATTAAGAACTGGCTGTTTGACTTTAATTAAAGATTAAAGGGGGGAGAAGGGATGGATTGAGAGAGGGGGAGAGGAAGAAACTATTTTCCCTCACAAACACTAATACCCCGAGGAAAGAAGTGGAGCAGTGAATTTTCCAAAACGCAGGCTTATTTCCTCAAATGTGTCCCCTCGCCTGCACCCTGATCAAATGTTAATGCACCGCTCTGCACTGCAGAAGCAGCTCCTGCTAAAAATACCTCACACACACACCTCCCCGCTCTCCTACACGCCAGATAAACTCGCCCTCAAGAACACAAGTGTCTGGGGAGTTTGACAGCACTCAATGTGTGACGTGACCAGCGCAGTTACAGACTTTCCTGAGCGACTCGTCGATGTACGATCCGATACGAACTCTTCGGAGACGGCAGAAAAAAATAGTTTGTTCCTGTACAACGCTTCTGTTCTTTCAAACAATCTCGCTTTCATTTGAAGGTGAAATAATTATTTGAAATGAGTGACACTAAACTGAATCCTCTCGTTGCTGTAATGTAAATAACCAAAGCAAACTACAGTTTAAATACATGTTGAAATAACACAGGTCCTTTCTGTGCTTGTAATTCTCGCGAATTAATGAAGAAAGCTTTGGTTTTATTTACACGCACTTCTTTTTAAACACACTGAATAAAACATTGAAAAGTTTGTTTTAAAATACTTGTCTCTCTTCTGCTCACCAAAGCTGTATTTGATCAAAAATACTGTAAGACATTGTGAAATATTATTACAATTTAAAATAGCTGTTTTCTACGTGAATATATTGCAAAATGTAATTTATTCCTGTGATTAAAGCTGAATTTGAGTCTTCAGAAATCATTCTGATATGCGGATTTGATGCTCAAGAAACATTTCTGATTATTATCAATGTTGAATACAGTTAATATTCTTTGATGAATAGAAAGTTCAAAAGAGCAGCATTTATTTGAAATCAAATCTTTTTTGTGAAATAGTTCAAATTTGACACCAAACCGAACTGTATGTACATAACCAAAGTCAAACCACAGTTTATGAGTGTGCAAAGACTTCGTACACACTTTAAAATAATGCATGTCCGTTCTGTGCTTGAATAAAGGAAGCTTTGGGTTCAAACGAACAGTGGAGAGTTTCATTCTGCATTTAGCGACAGGGATGGATGAAGGAGAGAGTGAGCCAAGGAACAGATGAATAAAGAGAGCTCTGTTCTTCAAACGGCACGAGGACACAGTCTCCACCTGTAGCTGCTGCTGGCCAGAGCGGGAATGGAGACATGGGATTGGTGAGGTTTGAGCCAATCAGAAGGTCTGAATTTGGGGTTAAAGGAAGGAGAGTACAAGAAAAGGGCAGAAAAGGTCGTTTGAGTTTGAAGGGGCTTTACAAGATTACACAGTGTCAGATATCATGGAATGAAAGTAACGAGAAGATACTATTTCAGTCTTTTCTACTTCGAAATGTCATGTTTAGCTCAATGTGTTATTTGCAATTTGTTTGTAACCGTTTCTGAAACGTACTAAATTTCAAAGAAAAAAATTGTGTAACACAGAGCTGTTATTTTAGAGAAATAGTTCACCCAAAAATAAAAAAAGTGCTGATAATGTACTCACTCTCAGGTGATCTGAGATATAGATGAGTTTGTTTCCTTATCATAACAAATTTGGAGAAATGTCACATTACATCACTTGCTCAGCAATGGATGCTCTGCAGTGAATGGGTGCCGTCAGAATGAGAGTCCAAACAGCTGATAAAAACATCACAATAATCCACACCACTCCAGTACATCAGTTAATGTCTTGAGAAGACAAAAGCTGCATGTTTGTAAAAAACAAATCCATTATTAAGATGTTTTTTTTACTTCAAAGTTCAAACCAGCTAAAATATGAGTCGTCTATTTAAGACATTGCTTGCTTCAGTTAAAAAGTTGTCTGGTCTGAATCAGGAGAGAAATCTGCACAGATACAAGCCAAAACAGCTCTAAACAAATATGTGGGTGGATTTTGATGTGCGAGACAACTGGAGATGGTCTTTTTCACTGGAGGATGCGTTATTATGGATTATGGACTCATATTTTGGCCGGAAACAATGGCTTGGGGTTTAAAAACATATTAATGATGGATTTGTTTCTTACAAACACACAGCTTTTGGCTTTTCAAGACATTAACTGATGGACTGGAGTGCTGTGGATTACTTGTGAAGTTTTTATCAGCTGTTTGGACTCTCATTCTGACGGCACCCATTCACTGCAGAGGATCCATTGCTGAGCAAGTGATGCAATGTGACATGTCTCCAAATCTGTTCCTATGATGAAACAACTCATCTGTATCTTGGATGGCCTGAGAATGAATAAATATTAAGATTAAGTTTTCATTTTTGTGTGAACTGTTCCTTTAAGCATCATGGTAATGTTTGCTCATATTAGGGTTAATGATTTGAACAAACCCTTTACATTAATGGTGTAACTCATCATGCATTTGTTCCTTCACAGTTCAAAGCTTTGTATGCACTAATAAAATATAAAATGACATAAGCTGCTTTAAGCAGTTGACACGTTCAGTAAAAAACATTATAGTGATGCATAAATCAATGCAACAAAAGAGACACATTCTTGGTATGCAACCTGAATCTTAACTTGCACAAAGATGCTGTTTTTCAGCATTTCAAAATGACATTGATGTTTTAGGTTCCTGGAGCAAAAGAGAAAATGAACCTGAAGTAACCTCAAAAGCAGCACAATAACATGAACCTGAATGACTCCGTAGCACCGTGAACATCAATTCATAGTGAAAAAAACCTTTTATGCGGCTCCCCACTACATCAAAACGTCTTCAGTCTGGCTAGAGGCAATTACAGGACCTCTTTATCATATTAAAAGCTACATTTAATCAAATGGCGGGTTTCTGGCCTCATTATGGGCCACTTCACTGTGCCTGACGGGCCGAGACGTTATTTCATTAAATCATACCGCCCAATTAGACGTGCTTCAATTAAATATCTGAGGTACTAGATTTCACAGCCACTTGTTCATAAAAAGTGAATGAGGGAAGTTTAAAATTGCAGTCACTTGTCAAATCTATACGTTTACGCTTTAATGTTATGTTTGATAGCAAAAGGGGTGAATAAATTAGCCAAAATATCTAATAAGGTGGAGGTAACTTTTTACAGATCTCTGCGGGCACAGATTCCACATCACTTATACTGTTTCTGAAGTACATAGTGTGCATAGTAAGCATACTTCATGAATACATGCAAAACCAACATGCAAAGCTTAGAAGAGCCAGGATTTTTTTTTTTTTTTATATAATTTCGAAGAAAGTCATATAAACCTAGGATGGCTTGAGGGTTAGTAAATTTTCATTTTTGGGTGAACTATCCCTTTAAGGAACATCATTTTTAGCATCTCTTTGTCCACTCACTATTTTATCGGCCTGGCAAGAGACATTTTTACACAACATTAGACTAAAAATGCTAAATTAACGCATTTATTTACTAGATGATAACTGTACTTTCTATTTATAAATGAATCCTGAAAAAATTAATGTATCACAGTTTCCTCAAAAATATGAAGCAGCACAACTGTTTTCAGCATTGATGATAATCAGAAATGTTACTTAAGCAGCAAACAAGCTTATTAGTATGATATCTGAAGATCATGTGACACTGAAGACTGGAGTAATGATGCTGAAAATTCAGCTGCACATCACAGAAATAAATTATACTATTAAATTATTTATTTACATTTATATTTGAATAGAAAGCAATTATTTTATGTTGTAATAATATGTGGTGTGGGGATTATTCTGATGTTTTTATCAGCTGTTTGGACTCTCATTCTGACGGCACCCATTCACTGCAGAGCCTCCATTGCTGAACAAGTGATGCAATGCTACATTTCTCCAAATCTGATGAAGAAACAAACTCACCGACAAAATTTCATAATATTAAATTTTTTTACCCTGTATTTTTTAATCAAATAAAAGCAGCCTTGATGAGAAGAAGAGACTTCCAAAAACAATTAAAAACTTACAGTACAGTTATTACATGCCAGACATCACCACTGAAATGTCATTCCTGTCATTGTTAAATCTACCACAACTTTTACTAGTCATCCACTAATTAGTATTTTTACTTTAAGCTTCAATTTTTTTTTTAAGTGCAAGTGGATGAATGAATTTTAAGTGGAAGAAATAATTTTAGCACACCGTCATTAAGTGTCATCATACTATCAGACGTCAGCATGATTCACTCCCTTTAATCCAGCACCATCTTCCTGCAATTAGCGTCCCACACCGAGAACAGGAAATGTGTCAACCTGGACCTGACTGTCAATTAGTCTAATTATACAAGGGCACGAGTTCCCACTGACAAGCTGATGTAGTTTTACACATCCCTGCTTGCAGGTAGTGCATTATAATGACAAGGATGACCAGACGCGTGAGCTGTACCTGATTTTGGACAGATGTTTGAACTCGAGGCCGATGCACGCCGTGTGTCCATCTGTCATCTGCAGACGCAGCATTCTGGGCGCCGCCTGCGACTCCTCGTGATCTTTAGAAGCGGCGACATTACGAATCTTCTGCACCTGAAGAACACACGGGCCCTCCAACTGCGGGAGAACGAGAGGGTTTTAAATCAAACAGATAAAACACTCCGATCTAATGCATCAAGCTCATAAACATGAGGGTTTAAAGTATCGTTACAGAGAAACCAGATCCCAGTCATTAATCTGCAGTATGTCACGTCCTTTTGACAAAACAAATGTTCTGTTACCTCTGCTCTGACTCTAACTATCTTTATCTCAGCTCTGCTCGTGTTCTCTTTAATAACAGCGCCATCTTGTGGGAAGCATTAGCAAGTGCAAAAAGTCTATTTACAGTATATAAATATGCATTATGTTAGATTTCAGCTTAAACTGGCAAAATCCAAGCCGGTTATTTTAATACACAAATGTACCTTTTCTATTCGTCCACTGTTGATGTCCGTCGGCAGAAAGCTCTTTCCTATGGGTCTCAGATCACTCTGTGAATTATATAATTGTATTTATTTGTGTTCGCTTTCTCAGTGTGTAGACGCTACTATGGAAGAGCCTAAACCCAAATATACATGATCACAAATGGACAAAGACATATTACATGAGTACGTATAAAAGGAAGAACTTACGTTTAGTGCTACTTGGATGATGTCAGTCGGTGATGTTTTTTCCTTCTCTGATGAACTTTTACACTCCTCGATTCCTTCATCTGTAAGGTACCTGTGAGGAAAAGTGTAGGTTTAGAGGAAAAGTGTGTGATTTCAGCCAGGGATTTTCAATATTTTACACACTAAGAACCCTCAAATATGAGAGGAGAAAAGTGTCAAATTTAAAAAGCATGTATATGGTTTCATATATATATATATATATATATATATATATATATTTTTTTTTTTTACACTGTGAAAAAAAAATAGTACTATAAATATCTATTATTTGGAAAACATTTAGTTTCTATTAACTTTTATCATTCCATTTTTTCCCTACTCATTACAGTTTTCTACTATTACATTTATTATTTGCTTAATTATTTCAATCTAAATATTTACTAATTACTTTCATAGTTTAAGTTCATTTAATTAATTAATTTATATATATATATATATATATATATATATATATATATATATATATATATATATATATATATATATATATAAAAATATATATATATATATATATATATATATATATATATATATATATATATATATATATATATATATATATATATATATATATATATATATATATATATATACACACACACACACACACAAACCAGACACACACACACACACACACATATATATATATATATATATATATATATATATATATATATATATATATATATATATATATAAATAAATACATATAAATATATATATATATATATATATATATAAATAAATATAATAAATATATATAAATAAATATATGAATATATATATATATATAAATCAAAGGCTTGTTTATATATCATTCACCTTATTTATATAACATTTTCTTCCTAAAAACATTCTGGTATTTTTGTTTTTTCCTGGCTGTTAACAGTATTTTCTGACTTATGGGGTGATAATAAGAGAAAGACAAAATATCCGTAGTGGAAAAACTCTGATAGGTGCACAAAATATGTTCTGGAAAATTATGCAAACGAGTGCATATCTGATTAATACCACCTCAGCTGCATATTTAAAAACAAGTCATTAAAGTTGCACCACAAAATAACTGTCTCAATGCACTGTGATTAATCAACTATTAATGAAATATGGTGAAATCTATGCTTTTAAGCACTTTGGAGAACCATGCAAATACCACTGCGTCAAAATACCATCGTATCAGCATTGGATACCATAACTGTAACATATAACAGTCAATATGTAACGTTACAGTAAAACGTGAGATCTAAAGGAACCGAAGTCGAGCTCTGAACACATAAAGTGTTGATGCTCAAGATTGTTTTGTTTTTAAGAACTTGTAAAACTTGTTATGACAGTCCAGACTGATTAAAGGGAATCAATGAGAAACTTCAGCAGCCGATTATTAAACTATCATACATGACATATATATATATATATATATATATATATATATATATATATATTAATAGTTTAGAATTACTGATAACTGTCTAGCAGTTAATAAATGTTGATTATCGTGCTAATGATTTAGCCGCTAACAGCACTAAACATCCCAAAAGCCAAACAGATTAATAAACTAACGAAGTGATATATATAGTACATTGTTAAAGGAACGTCTACGAAGTTATAAAGAAATTATAAAAGTATAACTCGCTTTTAAATCAGAGCGAGTGAACGAATGTAAACATGAGTTAGCGCCAGGAGCATGCTAATCACGGTTAGCCGTTAGCACTCAGTAGTGACCCACCAGCCTTCTTTAATGAGCGCTGAGCTCAGATCGCACATCTTCGCGCACACTGACGAGTCTGTACGGAGTCACTGCGTGGAATAGCGCTGAAAGCCCATCGTGAGTTATTCGGGATTCATTTCTGCGGCGTTAGCTGGCGCCGTGGCGGGACAAAGACGGATGACGTCACGCGCAAACTTCCGACGCTCCGCGGGTCAAAGTGGAGCGCCGCTGATGACGTCGCCCGCGAATTAAATTAATATAACACAAAAGTTAAGGACGCTATGATGTGTTATCTACCTTCCAGATCATAAATATTAACAGCCTTTAAACATGCGGTCAAAATGTTAAAATAATTAAGCTTTTTTTATGTTTTTGAATTATCTTCTGGTCACCAGTACTGCAATTATTTGATTAAAAAAATACAGTAGAAGCAGTGAAATGTTTTTACAATTTAAAATACCTGTTTTCTATTTGAATACATTTTAAAATATAATTTATTTCATGTGATTGGAAGCTGATATTTCAGCATCGTTACTCCAGTGGTCACGTGATCCTTCAGAAATCATTCTACTACTAAATTGTCCCTAGCAATAATTTTGATCTAACAATTCAATTCAATATAAAAATAGCCTACGCTAGAAAACTGGGCACATTTAATACATGATGTGTGCAGTAAGAACATAAAAGAGAGCAGAAGTGTTGCAATGGAAAAGCGCCACGCAGGAACAAACAAACCGAACTGATCGAGTGAGTCATTTACGCTGGAACCGCTCCGATTGATTCAAACTCGTCAATCGATCTTTCAGCTCAAGCGATTCACTAGCAAAAACCAGATCAAACGAGTTTTCGAATTTCGATTTTAAAAGCACGTATGATTGCTGAAACAGAGCTTTTAGAAACTCTTACCGAATCAAACCATTGCGTCGCAAAATGATTCACTGTTTCGAAGCGCTCCAATCGGATCGCATATCGGGAATCATTTGAGATCGGAGCTTCGGAGCGGGTTCGTGAATCTTTTGATTCAGATCGGGACGCGTATAGCAATTTTTTTTCTAATTTATTTTTTTATTAAACAGTACAAAACATCAAACCATTAAGGCAGTACGGTTCTAAAAACATAATAAATAAATAAATGAGGAAGAAAGAAAGAATACACAAATACAAATCCCTTAAGAAAATACTACAAATACTACTACAAATACAGTGACATTAGTGATATGTATAATGTTACAAAATAAATGCTTTCCAAATGAATTTTCTATTCATCGAAGAATCCTGAAATATTAAATATATACAGTTTCCACAAACATACAAAGCTGAATTGGATGCTTCAACTCTTTTTAATTGCATTTTTTTTAAAGAACCATAATAATACACTAGTCAGTTTTATGGTTTAGACTACACACACGTTTACACTTTGGATTTTTAGAAAATATTAATGACAGTGTCAATTCTCTGATTAAAGTTAATCACTGCAAGTAATTAGACAATATTCATTCATCAACAAATGTAATAAAGTAGGCTACATGAAATGTAATTTTTCCTGAAGATCATGTTATCATCACCTTTCTCATAAACTTCAGGGTAAAATAACCAACCCCTAAACGTTTCTCCTAAAATAGGCCTGTCCATCGACATTTAGAAAGAAATGCAAATGCAAGCAGAAAAAAAAAAGGTCGAAATTCAAAAATGAATGGCTCTTTTAATCTGGTGTTTGCTAATGAATCGCTTGAATTGAATGATCGAAGTCACGAGTTTGAATCAATCGGAACGGTTCCACCGTAAATGACTCACTCAATCGAATCGAATCGGTTCAGTCATGTTTGTGTGAACTGTTCGATGGCGAACAAGAGGGAGAATGTGAGCAGGCGCCGTCAAAATAAAAGTCCCATCTCGAGCGCATCGGCTAAACAGAAAAACTTATCGGCAAATGCCGATATTTGAAAAATGCCAAATATCACTACCACTAGCTCATTATTTATCTATATTATTTGTTATCATGTTTAGGAACAGTGACATTTTAGTGAAGGGAGCAGATAGTAGTTGATAGTGATCCGTGACTAGGCCATGCATTGTCTTAAATGTTATTTTTCTTAATAAAAGCTGTATATTTAATTTGTTTGGATGGAATGCCTTTTCGTTGTCTATTAGATGTATATATGTAGGCATTCATTAGCTGTCTATTTGATGACTAGTCTATTCTTGGGCTATGGTAAGACGTCTATTAAATTTTCACTCACAGCCCAAATTCAGCCTTGTTTTAGCCTAGACATCTGGGCTGTGTTTGAACGGCTAATAGACGTCTTTAAAATTCAAAATTGCTTGCTGGGAACCTACAACGTCAATGCTTTATCCTCAGCCACACTACAAACAAAACAAGTCTCAAACAACCCCGCATAACAGACACAGGCCACATCGTAAGTTACGATTCGTAACTATCTCCAGAATGTGCACCTGGCGCACCAACATTGATGTCACTTCCAGGACCCAGCTAAACGTGCTTCATTAGGCGTCTGTCCTATCTCCTTTTATATCCATGGAGCGCACCGTAATATCCGGCACCTCCAGAATAATGGGAAATCACATCACCACATATTCTTCATCATCATACACCACTTCAATTTGTACAGTTTTTTTAAATGACACCAGGCTCCAGAAAAGTGATCAATGGCATAGGCTGTTCCAGTTACACCTATACTGCGGGACTTCTCGTTTTCCTTTCACTTTCAGTTGATGGTGCAGGTTATAAATAGGAAACAGGGGTACTGACTGTGACACAACAACACTCCACCAAAGAGAATAAGAATCTATGACAAACTAGAATGTCAAAAAAACTACAATTAAGACACCATGGACATGAAAATGGTAAGTGCTTTTTAATATAAAGATCTGTGTTTATTTGCACTGTGTAAGGACCACCCAGTTGGCCCAACGACGGAATCCAATGCATGGGCAAAGCTTTAATGCATGTAGGTCTTTTATCTGCGCTTCTGCAAAGTTCACTTAATTGATCAGGATTTAGTTTCAATTTTAGTCTAGCTCCGTGTTTAATCTGACTCCAGTTTCAAGTAATCATTAAATTAAGGCTTTATTTCTAACTAAAAAACTGATTGCAAATATCGATTACGTATTAATTTAGATATCTGATCATTCTGAATATCCTATCATTTAAATTATTCATTTATTAGGGATGTCCTAACGCTTAAGGCCTCTCGTCGGCTGATTTACACGGACCTCACGCTCACAAACTCGCCAGTTCTGAGTTTAGTCAGAGGATACAGAATGAACTAATACCTTTAAAGGGATACTCCACCCCAAAATGAAGATTTTGACATTATTCACTTTCCCCATGTCATTCCAAACCAGTAAACGCTTCATTCATCTTTGGAACACAATTTAAGATATTTTGGATGAAAACCGTGAGGCTTGTGACTGTGCCATAGACTGCCAAGTAAATAACAGTGTCAAGGTCCAGAAAAGTATGAAAGACATCGTCAGAATACTCCATCTGCCATCAGTGGTTCAACCGTAACCGTATGAAGCGACGAGAATACTTTTTGTACACGAATAAAACTTAAATAATGACTTTATTCAACAATTTGTCTCCTCTGTGTCTCTCCACATCACCGTAGCGCCATTTTGGAGAATATCTGCTGAATGCAAGCACTCAGCTGCACTGCACAGATACGCTGTTTTCATTCAAATCAAAGCGTAAATACACGTAGAATATGTATCCTTGTGTCACGGCTGACACAGAAGAGCGTAAGCTGCCTGCGTTCAGCGGATGTTCTTCAAAATGGCTCTACGGTGAAGTGGAGAGACACAGAGGAGACAAATTGTTGAATAAAGTCGTTATTTTTGTTTTCTTCGCATACAAAAGGTATTCTCGTCACTTCATAACGTTACGGTTGAACCACTGATGGCAGATGGACTATTCTGACGATGTCTTTCATACTTTTCTCTACCTTGACACTGTTATTTACTTCAATGAGACAGTCACAAGCCTCCCGGTTTTCATCCAAAATATCTTAAATTGTGTTCCTAAGAAGAACAAAGCTTTTATGGGTTTGGAACGACATGGGGGTACTTGATTAATGACAAAATTTTCATTTTGGGGTGAAGTATCCCTTTAATCTACTAGTCATAATGATTTCAGAAGAGTTCAGAATAAATCAAATATAACATTTTATTTGTCAGGATCATTCCGATTTCCTGAATAAACAATGAGAAAGCAATGCAGAATTAAATACAGTTCCAATTCAGGAAAAATCGTAACGTTAATTGCTCAAAGATGAATCTAAGATTGAGAGATGTTTACTGGACAGCAGAAGACCTTTTGGTTCGTCAGGGTCCCGTGACCCAAGAGTCACACCTGGACAACATTCTCTCAGACCCTGAGGGAGACCAATCAAAAGATTTCAATCTTTCTCATAATATAAGAGACTGCTGTGAAATTGAGACCATTTTACCAATTGCACAGAGACCTTATCAGTGACACTAAACATGAAGGGAAGAACAACAGATTCACAAGATACATCATATGTGCTATATAGATATTCTTAGTATACTTTCAGTTTTGGGGGAGAAGAGTAAGTGGTCATAAATGAGTTCTGGGAAGGTGGTGTCATTTGCTCCAGATTAGTTTTATTCTTTTGTTGCATGGCATCTGTTTTGTGTGAGTTCCTGAAGTTTGGTTTCGTGTGGACATAATTTCGGTTCTTACAACTGCATTAAAGCTCATTTGTTTTATCTGCAGATGAATTCCGTAATATACCCGATACCAGACATTTCAACCACGGAGATGAGGAAAACGGTAAGTGTATTGTAATAGTTGGTCTATATTTACTAACACTGACTTTGCATAAACTCTACATTTTTGGATTATTTGTTAATTTATGTATTTCATTTTGTGTATTTATTTCCTTCCTCATTTTCTCAATATAGTCTGTTATATGTTTCTGAATATTCCCAAACACTGAAGGAAATCAATGAAAAAGGTCATTGCTGTCATATTTCAAGAAAATCTGAAATATGTTTCTTAAATGAAAAATATATCAGAAGTCAGAAAGAGCTTTATTACCAAGTATGTTTACACACACACAAGGAATTTGAAAAATATAATATGTATAATGTAAAACTATATTGTTATACTAACACCATGAAGATGTAGGAAAAGCAAATCTCAGACTGAATAACACCAAATATGTGACCCTGGATCACAAAAGCAGTCTTAAGTCGCTGGGGTATATTTGCAGCAATAGCCAAAAATACATTGCATGGATCAGAATTATTAATTTTTCTTTTATGCTAAAAATCATTAGTATATTAAGTAAAGATCATGCTTAATGAAGGTATTTTGTAAATGTCCTACTGTAAATATATCAAAACATAAATTTTGATTAGTAATATACACTGCTAAGAATTCATTTGCACAAATTTAAAGATGATTTTCTTGGTATTTAGATTTTTTTGCACCCTCAGATTCCAGATTTTCAAATATTTATCTCGGCCAAATATTATTGTATACTAACAAACCATACATCAATGAAAAGCTTATTTATTCAGCTTTCAGATGATGTATACATCTCAATTTAAAAAAAATTACCCTTATGACTGGTTTTGTGGTCCGTGGTCACATATTAGCTTGCAAGGTTGAATAAAACTTGTCATAGTTACAATGTTCAGTGCAAAACTGCGTACATTTATATAAATGTTTTTTTTTTTTTCTTTTTCTAAATGTCTGTTTTAAATGCATTAAAGCTCACCTCTTTCATTTGCAGATGAATACTGTGAAATACCTACCGATCATGGAGATTATGAAAATGGTAAGCGTATTGTAATAGTTTGTCTGTATTCACTAACACTGACTGCATAAACTCTACATTTTAGTGTTATTTGTTACTTTATGTATTTTATTTTTAGGATTTATGAATTAATTTTCTCAATGTAGTTTGTTATGTGTGCTTCTGAATATTCTTAAACACTCTCTGCATGAAATAGATAATTGTCATATTTAAAAAAAAAAATGAAATGTGTCTTTATTAAATGTAAAATATAGTATTACTAACACACTATGAAGATGTAGGCTAACCAAACTCAGACCTAATCACACCAAATCCAGAAATATTAGCTTGCAAGGTTGAGTAAAACCAACAAGTCTGGAGTAGATGGAAAAAAAGAGACGTGAAGCCGTACACTTTCTGTTTGCATACTTTGTCACAGATGATGTGGTTAACATGCAATATTTATCCAATACACAACCATTTCAGACACTTTCATGAAGCAACAAAAAACACGTTTCCTTTCAATATTTTATGTACTGCATAATACAGCACCTGTATGTACAATACTATTTAAACACCAATAAAGTTGGTTTATCTATCAGTTTTATTTTTTTACATGACTTCGGTGCCATCTCAAGCAAAGTCCCTTTAAGACAAGTATTTTCACTCGCAGCCATCTTGAAACTGCCTAATATAACCCGCTTTGGTCTCTCATCTCTGGGTGGAAGATCCTTCAGTGCAATGGCTCCAAAACTCTGGAAATCCCTTTCTTTAACACTTCGGGGCAGCTCCACTCTCTTCTCTTTCAAATCTCCTATCTATCTAACAGTATCTTCAGGCCACCTCTGTTGAAGTCTTTATGTACTGTATATGTATGTTTCTATGTATTTTGAACATTTATGATTATTCATTTGTTTATGTCTGTATCTTCTTGACGCCATGTCTTGCCTATTTCCTCCTTGTGCAGCAACCTTGAGCTTGGGAAAGGCACTCAATAAATAAAACATTATC
The DNA here is from genome assembly GCF_018340385.1 of Cyprinus carpio. Lineage (NCBI taxonomy): Eukaryota > Metazoa > Chordata > Actinopteri > Cypriniformes > Cyprinidae > Cyprinus > Cyprinus carpio. The sequence continues at coordinate 23,607,933 of NC_056582.1, read as the reverse complement.
TTTGAAACACATCTTGGGCAGCTGTTTCCGCCATGCAAGTGCAGCTCGTTTCTCTTTAAATAGAGAAACATCAAGTTCTCCAAAGCGGTTCACAGATACAATTAAATTGTATCACACACATACACACACACACACTAAGAGCGACGGTGAATAGACTGTTAATAGTAAGCTGAGCCAGAAGACTCCTCTAAGAGGTTGAAATCAAATCATAACCAGATGAATAAAGCATTCCTGTTTTTATTGAATTTTGATGTTCAAATTAGATTATGGATAACAAAATGTTTTCTCTGTCTTCTGGCTTTTGATGCAGAAACTGAAACTTCAGAAATCTAAGCTTTGGCAAAAACTAGTCTTTGTAACTAGGGAATACACAGCATAATTGCATTGATTATTATTATTATTATATTGTATTAATATATAGGGGTTTTACAGGCATGTAGTGGCTACACCATGGTATTACAGATTATTATCTTTATTTATTTATTTTCTCCAGGTGGCACTAAGCTGTCTCCATTCAGTGGATTTTAAGTTATGCTCCAATTTTAACTTAAATACTGCATTAACCAAAAAAAAAAAATAGTTGTATGGGACATGCAGTTTTCTTAAAGTAAGTCCATAAAGTCTGACGTGCATCTTCCTTGTTGAACTGTCTTACGACACGGGAGTCCTTTAAGTCCTTTTGTTGTTTATTTTCAACATCAAATGTTTAACACTTCTTTCAGTCTTCTTACATAAATCCACTTGCGTTGCAACAGCTTATTTGTTGTATCTTGATGAATTGTAATTCCAGTCATGGTTATTTTCGATCACGGTCAGAAGCTTGTGTTCTCCAAAACTTGAGCAGCTTAAAGGGGCAGTTCACCCCAAAAAAAGAAAATTCTTCTTCTTCTTAAGTGTTTTTGGAAGATGGCAAACCAGCTAATATGTGCTTTACTGCCACCTGCTGCACTGGAGTGTGGAACAAATGTCTGACTGAGAAAGAAAACAGGAGAAAAAAACACTATTCTACATATGATTTTCATATTCGTTCTAGTAGTCTTTTTCAGATATGAAATTAACTGTACATATGTTTTCCTTTGACTGCTCCAAGTATATTTTCCAAAGTAAATTTAAGTTTATGCTTTTCAAATACTTCTTTTAATATTATTCTCATATTTTCATATGCATGACATTCTATTATTATATGTTTTACTGATTCAGGTCGGTTACAATGTGTACATAAACCATTTCTGCAGAGTCTTATTGAGCCCTGTATGTCCTATTCTGAGACGAGTAATGACAATTAACTCATGTCGTAAAATGACCTACAATAGTATAAAATGTGCTTTTATCTTTTTTCTCTACATTTAAATGGCCATAAATTTGGATGGGAATATTTCAGTATCATGAAATACCCCTCAAAATAATAAATATTATATTGAAATGAAATATAGTAAGTTTATTTCATAAAAATAAAATTGTGAACAACATAAGTGTGACCTCTAAATGAGAGGACTGTGTAAGCAAAACAAATCCTAGACCTAGACTAAATCACACCCAATCCAGAAATTACAGCTTTTAAGGTTGAGTCAGAATATCTTTTCACCTTCACAATTCAGTGTAAAATAGCAGCTATGACGAGGCACAGTAAATTCATACAAAGCTTGTTATTTTTCAAAAGGTCTGTCTATATTTGCACTGCACTAAAACGAATGTGTTTTATTTTCAGATGAAGGATGTGATATACTTTATAACACAAGTCTGCGTAAACAAAAGCCCAAAGTCAAGCTCACTGTTTCAAGTGATATTAAGAAATTACACAAAAAGGAAACATGGAAATGGAATAAGAGTTCTTCAACAAGGCCAAGTGTGGAACTTGCATCAGCCACTGCTTCAGGAAGCGGCATCATAGGCATGATTGACACATTTGACAGACCAGCAGATGCCAATGCAGAAGTCACCTATGCTCGAGCTGGAACATATGCGGAAGCTTTTGAGAACAAACCAGGAAAGAGGATTCCCAAGGCTGGAGTCTATGCAGAAGCAGGACTTGGACGAGCTAGTGCTGAGTTCAGTGTATTTAGGGTAGAAGCCAAAGGCCCAAACGCCTCAGCTAGTGCTGAAGCCACTGCGGCTAGACTCGGGGCCGGAGCAATGGCTCAGGCTGAAATTGGCAGCGCGTCAGCTAGTGCCGGTCCAATAGATGTGAAAGTGGGACTCGGAGTTGACACGGGTGGATATATTGGTTTGGGTGGGGTGGAGGTCAAATTCCTGGGAACTGGATTCTCAATTGGTCGAAAAACCAGTATATCTTTTCTTAATTCAGAACTGTCTTTTTCACTCTAAAAATCCCACTTTTGACTGCTTCCCTTAGCGGATCTTCTGCATATCTATTTGGCACTGGTTTTCAAGCACTAACATGCTGAAAACCCATTAAGTATTACTAATATTTAACCCACTTAATTAGTCATTCAGAACTCTTGGTCTCTATGTGTGACCCTGGACCACAAAACCTTAAGTCTTCAGTCTTAAGTCTTAATTTTTTTCAAAATTGAGATTTATACATCATCTGAAAGCTAAATAAATAATCTTTCCATTGATGTATGGTTTGTTAGGAGGACAATATTTGGCTGGGATACAACTATTTGAAAATCTGGAATCTGAGGGTGCAAAAAAAAATCTAAAACATTGAGAAAATCACCTTTAAACATTGTCTAAATGAATTCTTAGCAATGCATATTACTAATCAAAAATTACGTTTTGATATATTTATGGTAGGGAAATTTACAAAATATCTTCATGGAACATGATCTTTAATTAATATCCTAATGATTTTTGGCATAAAAGAAAAATAGATAATTTTGACCCATACAATGTGTTTTTGTCTATTGCTACAAATATACCCCAGAGACTCGAGACTGGGTTTGTGCTCCAGGGTCACATATTTAAATATGACTGTTATTGTTGCATATCCCTTTTTTTATTATCCAATTATATCTCTGTACAATTATCATATTGTAAGCCTATTTCTCTACATTCCTGTCCCTATTTAGGATTATGTATCGTTATCTGTCAAAACTTTAAATATTAAACTCACACTTGGGTGTCTAATTTGGTCTGATGTATAATATTAAGTTTTGTTTCTCTCATTTCTGCTATTCTTTCATTCGAGCTGGTTTGTCAACCTCTTTATTATTACTATGAGCTATTGCTGTGTTTCCTTTAGAGTGGTTAGTGTTTAATAGTGACGTCAATAACTCTTAATATTTCATGAATCATCTTAGCTAAATCCGCAGGTTTAGGTTATTGACCTTTCAGTTTGGTAAAATGCTCTCTCAATTTAATTGTTTTCATTTTAGAGTCGATTAAAACCTGTTTCTACATATTTAGTGTCTGTTATTGGGATGCAAGGTAAGATTTCATCTCTAATCAATATCTCTTGTGGCTTCTGTGGTAAAAAGCTGTGTAATAAGTGGTATGACTGTCCTGTATCCCTAAAATGTTCATCTAGTTTGAACTTGCCGCTTACTAGCAACGGCTTTCTTCACGGAAGCTTTTTGACTGTAATTCACTGTAAAACAAGAGCAGTACATGACTGTGATGTTAGCATCATTCAGTAATTTGTAAGAAAATGACAGCATGCATTAATTTCACAATCAATTTCTGACTAAAGTATTTTTTTAAAATAATATTCTTTAATCCTGTAAATCCTTGCAATTTGTTACAGTGTAATATTGTAAAATATTATTAAAAATTATGTATTTTTTTAATAATTTGTAAAATGTAATTCATTCTTGTGATGTGCAGCTATATTTTCAGCATCATTACTCCAGTCTTCAGTGTCACATGATCTTCATAAATCATTCTAATATTGTTTGCTGATTTGCTGCTCAAGAAACATTTATCATTATTATCAATGTTGAAAACAGCTGTTCTTCTTCATATTTTTGTGTAAGATTTAATTAAGAGAAAAATAATACTTTTATTCAGCAAGAAATTGATCAAACCGTGATGTTTAGAATAATACAAAAGATATCTATTTCATATAAATGCTGTTCTTTTGAATCCATTCAGCTGTGGATGCTTCAACTCTTTTCAACAGCACTTTAAAAAAATAAATCCTAATAATATTTTACATATTCAAGTTAATTTTATGTTATATACTAATGCACACCTGAGCTTACACTTTGGATTTTTTGGAAAATATTAATGACAGTGTCAATTCTCTGATTAAGCTTCATCATTGGAAGTAATTAGACAATATTCATTCACGAAGAAGTGTAACAATGTCAATTTGTATAAAGTTATCATTATAAACTTTAGGGTGTTGCAGAAAACAAGCATTTCTATATCTTAAATGTCAGAGATTTTCCCACAAGTCTTCAGCGGTTGGATGACGATGATAAGAACAGACTCAACATTCAGAAAGAAAATGAAAGCATAAAACGTCTTCCTCATTTTTCTTTCTTTTTCTTTTAAACAAGAACATTTTTTTTTTGTGATTTGTTCCTAGCATAGCAACATTTACCAAAATTGGATACTACAAACACTGTTTGCTAATCAATATTTATATGTGAATAAAAGCCTATAAATAAATCATATCAAGTTAATCAAGTTCATCATATAAATTGTTTAATCCAAGTCTTCTCTTCAGAAAACTTGGATTAAACCACTCAATTCACATGGATTTATTTTACAATCTCTTTATGAACTTTTTGAAGCATCAATTTTGGGTGAATAGATTTTCAGTGGAGGGACAGAAATCTCTCAGATTTTAATTATATATTTTGGGCTGCAGGATAAATCGCATGTGATTGTCAAGAGCATCTCATCAGTAAAGCTGGTTCCGTGATTAGTAGTAAATCTCCATCATGTGCTTTCAGATGGAGGGTCATTAACTACACAGAGCTGTAGTTCACTGACAAGCTACGCAATATCGCGTTCATAATCACAGATGAATCGCATGCGATAGCAAATGCGATATTGTTCTACAACTGAAGCAATTAGCATTTTGCCAAATGTTTTTGCTTTGCCCACTATTATAAAATCAATTGCTAATTCAGTTTAATCTAATGTACTTTATCGCATATTTAAACCTTCTCCTGGGCATAATAAACGAATTTCAGATGTTTTTCTCAGTTTTTTCTCAGTTATTCACAAGGGTATATGCATTCATTACTAACATAATATGAATTAGTATGGATTTCATATTAGTGGGCATGTATATTTCTTTTTTTTAAACATTAAATAGTATACATGTATATATGTATTTGGCCGAGATGCAACAATTTTGACTTCAACTCAACCTTGCCAAGGCAGACAAGACTTCTTGTTTTTATGTGTTATTCTACCGTCTGTATCACAACCTTTATCTAAAATAGTAATATTTAAAGTCCTCCGCACCAATATTAGAACACCCTTGGTTTTAGTATCCTGTTAGATGGAATGAGATACCAACTTCATAAAACGTATTTTTACATCTGTGTACATCCTCCTCTTTCAAATGGGAGGATTCTTTGAACTAACACTATATCAATCTTCTTCTTCAAGAAGCCTGCATCTCTGATGGTATGGGGTTTGCAATGAGTGCGTCTGTCATGGGCAGCATTACACATCGGAAAGACACCATCAATGCTGAAAGGTAAAGGTATTCTAGAACAACATATGCTCCAATCCAGACGTCGCTCTTTCAAGGGAAGACCCTTGCATTTTCCACCTGACAAATGCGAGAACCACATACTGCATCAATTACAACACATCATGGCTGTGTAGAAGAAGGATCCGGGTACTGAAATGGCCAGCCTGCAGTCCAGATCTTTCACTCATAGAAAACCTTGGAGCATCATAAAGAGGAAGATGTGACAAAGAAGACCTAAGTACAGTTGAAGCAACTAGAAGCCTGTATAAGACAAGAATGGGACAACATTCCTATTCCTAAACTTGACCAACTTTTCTCCTCAGTCCCCAGACGTTTTGCAGACTGTTATAAAAGAAGAGGGGATGCCACACAGTGATAACATGGCCTTGTCCCCAACTTTTTTGAGATGTGTTGATGCCATGAAATTTAAAATCAACTTATTTTTCCCTTAAAATGATACATTTTCACAGTTTACACATTTGATATGTCATCTATGTTGTATTCTGAATAAAATATTGAAATTTGAAACTTCCACATCATTGCATTCTGTTTTTATTCACAATTTGTACAGTGTCCCAACATTTTTGGAATCGGGTTTGTAATTATCGTTATTGATAATTGAATAAAATCCCAGAAAATATTGCTTCAAACAAACACTAACCCATCTTTCAAAGACAACCAGTTTACGAAACCCGCATTGAAATCGTGGAGATTGCAGACGTAGTCGTCAGTGAAATGATGAGAACACAGCAAAAAGTTGTGATTATACTGCTGTGGTATCGTAGTAAAGATGAACCACTGATTCTTTACAGCCTTATCTTTTGGAAGTGAAGAGCACAGCAACTTCTCGACATTACGTTATCCACACGAATGAGCTACAGCCATGAGGTTCGTTTTCGTGGGAGGTCCACGCAAAATATAGGTGGGCATTATGCAAATATAAGAATTTGTGACGTGTGAAATTCGTGGAATGGGATCCGAATTTAAAATGACTTGTTTCAGCAGTTCAGAGTCGACTCTTTCTTTTGAGAGACAATAACTTTATGATGCACTTTCAGCTTTACAACTTTGCAGTTGTTTAATAGTGAGGTCAAGAGCTCTTAATATTTCATAAATCATCTTAACTAAATCAGCATGTTTAGTTTATTGACCTTTCAGTTTGGTAAAATGCGCTCTCACTTGAATTGTTTTCATTTTAGAGTCTATTAAAACCTGTTTCTACATATTAAGTGTCTGTTATTGGCATGCAAGGTAAGATTTCATCTCTAATCAATATCTCTTGTGGCTTCTGTGGTAAAAAGCTGTGTAATAAGTGGTATGACTGTCCTGTATCCCTAAAATGTTCATCTAGTTTGAACTTGCCGCTTACTAGCAACGGCTTTCTTCACGGAAGCTTTTTGACTGTAATTCACTGTAAAACAAGAGCAGTACATGACTGTGATGTTAGCATCATTCAGTAATTTGTAAGAAAATGACAGCATGCATTAATTTCACAGTCAATTTCTAACTACAGTATTTTTTTTTTAATAATATTCTTTAATCCTGTAAATCCTTGCGATTTGTTACAGTGTAATATTGTAAAATATTATTACAGATTATGTATTTTTTAATAATTTGTAAAATGTAATTCATTCTTGTGATGTGCAGCTGAATTTTCAGCATCATTACTCCAGTCTTCAGTGTCATGATCTTCAGAAATCATTCTAATATGCTGATTTGCTGCTCAAGAAACATTTATCATTATTATCAATGTTGAAAACAGCTGTTCTTCTTCATATTTTTGTAGAAACTATACCATTCAAAAGTTTGAAGTAAGATTTAATTAAGAAAAAAAATCATATAAATGCTGTTCTTTTGAATCCATTCAGCTGTGGATGCTTCAACTCTTTTCACTTAAAAAAAAAAATCATAATAATATTTTACATATTCAAGTTAATTTTATGTTATATACTAATGCACACCTGAGCTTACACTTTGGATTTTTTGGAAAATATTAATGACAGTGTCAATTCTCTGATTAAGCTTCATCATTGGAAATAATTAGACAATATTCATTCACGAGGAAGTGTAACAATGTCAATTTGTATAAAGTTATGATTATAAACTTTAGGGTGTTGCAGAAAAAAAGCATTTCTATATCTTAAATGTCAGAGATTTTCCCACAAGTCTTCAGCGGTTGGATGACGATGATAAGAACAGACTCAACATCAGAAAGAAAATGAAAGCATAAAACGTCTTCCTCATTTTTCTTTCTTTTTCTTTTAAACAAGAACATTTTTTTTGTGTTTGATTTGTTCCTAGCCTAGCAGCATTTACCAAAACTGGATACTACAAACACTGTTTGCTAATCAATGTTTATATGTGAATAAAAGCCTATAAATAAATCATATCAAGTAAATCAAGTTCATCATGTAAATTGTTTAATCCAAGTCTTCTCTTCAGAAAACTTGGATTAAACCACTCAATTCACACAGATTTATTTTACAATCTCTTTATAAACTTTTGAAGCATCAGTTTTTGGTGAATAGACTTTCAGTGGAGGGACAGAAATCTCTCAGATTTGAATTATATATTTAGGGCTGCAGGATAAATCACATGTGATTGTCAAGAGCATCTCATCAGTAAAGCTGGTTCCGTGATTAGTAGTAAATCTCCATCATGTGCTTTCAGATGGAGGGGCATTAATTCAAAGTGCTGTGTTTTGTTTTTCACTGAAGATATGCGATATATCGTTTTTATTATCAGATGTGTATCGCATGCGATAGCAAATGCGATATTGTTCTACAACTGAAGCAATTAGCATTTTACCAAATGTTCTTGCTTTGCCCACTATTATAAGATCAATTGCTAATTCAGTTTAATCTAATGTACTTTATCGCATATTTAAACCTTCTCCTGGGCATAATAAACGAATTTCAGATGTTTTTATCATTTTTTACATTTTGTTTTCATCACATTCCATTCAAATGCACCAAATTAAATTAAAATAAAACCAAAACAAAAAATTAAGCTTTCTGATTCACAAAGCGTGTTTGCATTCAGAGAGAGCACGACTCCTGTCCATCATTGCAAACATGGCAAATAGGAAGGTAACTTCCTTTTACGTTTAAACAGCTTCCTTTTACACTGAAATGCCTTCCGTTTGCACTGAAAAGTTCACTCACATCCACACATGAAATCACTTGCATATATGTATAAACACAGCTAAAGCATGCGTCTTTCTATCAGAATTGAATACATTTGTGAATGTTATTTTGTATATATGCACGAGTGTTTATGGATCGGTATACGCAGATTGAGTTTATATTTATGTGCGAGTGTTTATAGGTGTATATGCATGGATCAAGTTTATGTGTCCTGTATATGTGAGTATAGGTGTGTCTGCATGCAGCAAGTTTATATGTATGTGCGTGTGTTGTTGTAGGTGTATGCATGGATCGAGTTTATACTTATAAGCGAGTGTCTGTGTATGCATGTGTCAAGTGTATATGTATGCACTTATTAGTTATTAACAAGGGTATATGCATTCATTACTAACATAATATGAATTGGTATGGATTTCATATTAGTGTGCATGTATATTTCTTTTTTTTAAACATCAAATAGTATACATGTATATGTGTATTTGGCCAAGATACAACAATTTTGACTTCAACTCAACCTTGCCAAGGCAGAGAAGACTTCTTGTGGTTCCATCACAATTTCACCATGCAGTTAGGCACATCAACCATAACTCCTTCAAAAACAGCCAGAAATCTTGTTATGATTGATGATCAGCTGACTTTCTCAGACCACACTGCTGAAACTGCCCAGTCCTGCCCAACTCAATCAGAGCAGCTGAGTCCTTATCCATTTTCAAGAATCAGCTAAAAACACATCTGTTCCATCTTTATTTTACCCTCTAACTCTAGCACTGTCTATTCCAATTATATTCTTTAAAAAAAATACAAAATAAAAACTTTTAGACTTGCACTCCATTCATTTACTAACTGCTTGTTTACTTTTAAAAAAGAAGCTTGCTATATTCTTTTTCTATTTTATCTGTTTTCTTTTTATTTATTATATAATTTTAAAAAATACCCTTGCTACATGTACTGCATTAAGCTAACTGAGACTTGTTATAGCACTTGTATATCTGTAATGGTGGAGGCGTTGAGACAACAGAGTTGAGGATCCAAATGCAGGCTTTATTTGTTAACGTGGTCAGACAGGCAGGGTCCAGTACCAGCAAACAATAATATCCCAGGCAAAGACAATGAGGAATCTGTAAACAGGCAATAGTCAGGGCAAGCCACAAAACAATCATAAAAACCAGATAAACAGTCCAAAATCCAAAATACACAAAGGCAAGGCAAAACAAGGAAACACCGGCAGGAAACACAAACACTAGGAATCATTACAGGTTAAACAATCACCAGCGAAGTGTTTGAGTGTGTGTGCATCTTTTAAAGTCCTTCTAATGTGAGACAGCTGTGAACTGATGATGAGATCTAATGAGAGACAGGTGATGCAATAAATGATGAGTCTGGCAAAGGATAATGGGGAATGTAGTCCATGGTGAATGGCAAAAGTCAGGGATGGAGTACCCACTAGTGGAGCTCATGGGCACTCCAGTTGGTGATCGTGACAATATCATTGCTCTCTTGTTGAGTTTGATTGCTTCTATTGTCCTCATTTGGAAGTTGCTTTGCATAAAAGCATCTAAATGTAAATGTTAATGGAACTATTTGAAAATCTGGGGTGCTGAGGGTGCAAAAAAATCTAAATATTGTGAAAATGACCTTTAAAGTTCTCCAAATAAATTCCTTAGCAATGCATATTATTATTGAAAAAATGATCTTTACTTAATATCCTAATGATTTTTGGCATTAAAAAAAAATGATAATTTTGACCCATACAATGTATTTTTGGCTATTGGTACAAATATACCAGTGCTATATATATATATATGTGTGTGTGTGTGTGTGTGTGTGTGTGTGTGTGTGTGTGTGTACTGTATATGTTACCATTTTTTTTCTTTCAGACTTTTTTAAGTCAGTTACTGTAATTAAAAAAGCTTGATTGGTCTAATTTAATTTGAAAAGTAAGACTGATTACCTTGACTAATTGCTAGTTGGTCAAACTAGCTCCTAAGACTGTGTTTATGCCACTGGCCCCTCATATTATGAGTGATTTTACTTTAAAGTTCATTTGCATCCTGTAAAAATGTCAACATATTACATGTATCCCAGCATTACATGCTGACTACTAATGTTTACTTTGAAAAACAATTAAAAAGCAGCAGTGCTTAAGTTTTCTTATTCTTATGCAGCACATCCAGACATTGCATGTGCTGTGATGGACTCTTAAAAATAAAGGTTAATGGTTCCATGAAGAACCATTAACATCCATGGAACCTTTCAAATGGAAAAAGGTTCATGATTAAAATGTTCTTCAAACTAAGAAAAAAAGGCTGCTTTTAAAGACTTTGGTTCTATAGGGAACCAAAAAAAAAAAGGTTGTTCTGTGACACACCTTTTGAAAATGTTATTTTTAAGGGGTGTTTACACGACACATTTTTCAACTAAAGAATGAAAACCTTTTATAGCCGTTCATTTACACAACAACAGTGTTTTGGGGGCCTGAAAATGGGTTTCAAAGTGCAAGTTTTTAAAAATGGTAAACTGCAAAAATGTGATTTTGTGAAAACGGTGACATCATGCATATGTGTATTATGTGTTCAGTCTGAAGGTATGAGTGAGTATTTGACAACCAAAACAACAACGACAGACTACAGGACCGTATGTACGCAGGTGTGTAGTGTTTCTTTACAAAGTCACATCGCCAGCTACTGGCCTGGCATAATACAGGGATAATTTAGACAACATTCTCGTCTGTATGCAAAACTTTTCTTGTTTCTAGCACATCGTTGTCACGTTAACAGATGAGAAGTGTGTAAAGGATGTTCACCGTAGCATCAAAAAGCCAGTTTACTGGTAATGTTACAACTTCTCATCCCAGAAAACTGAAAGGACTGATTAAAACTGTAATTTACTGGTAATGTTCCAGAAAGCTCCTAATGACACAAAGAGGCTAAACACCCACACCTTGAGTCTGGGAATCAGAGCAAACACTGAAGTTTCGAGATGATCTGGCCCTTTCATGATTTTGCAGGAAATCCTCTTTCAAGTAAGCAAGAGTGTGCGACTTCTGCAAACACACACTACACTAATAAAAAAAAAAAGAACCTTGCCTGGAAAGATTTCATGGATGTTGGGATAAAATTTTCTTAATGGAACCACTGATGCAAAAAAAATAAAGAATCTTAATTTTTAAGTGTGTTGTGTTATATTTTTTGTTAAGGGATGATCAAACTAGACTAGGATTTTTTGGACAGACTATGATGTCATGCTCTAGGGCTTCTGTTTTAAAAAGTAACAGGACATATTATAACAAATAATACAAGTCATAGTTTATGTGTTCATCATACACTATTTCTGTAGGTACAGTTCTTTTAAGAGACAATGGCTCCACATGGGATCGAAAGTGATCAAGGGCTTGGGCTCCAATAACACCTACCGCGGGACTTCTCGTTTTTGGCTTTCACTTTCAGTTGATGTTGTATATATAGGGGACAGGGGTACTGACTGAGACTCAACGACACTCCACCAAAGATTTATTGAGATTGAGAATTTGTGACCTACTAAAATGTCTAAAAAACTACAATTAAGCCATTGTGGACACAATGAAAATGGTAAGTGCATTTTAATATAAAGCCTGTTGTTTTTCTACACATTTGTGTCTGTTTGCACTGCATTAAAGCTCATTTGTTTTATTTGCAGACGAAGACTCTGATATACCCACTACCAAACATTTCAACCATGGGGATGATGAAAATGGTAAGCGTATTGTAATAGTTGGTCTGTATTCACACTGACTTTGCATAAACTCTACATTTTAGCGTTATTTGTTCATTTCATTTTATGTACTTCTTAATTTTCTCAATGTAGTTTGTTATATGTTTCTATATATTCCCAAACACTGAATAAAATAGGTCAAGTATGGGTCTTTATTAAATAAAAAATATATTATATATTAAGTAAAAATATAGTATTACTAACACACTATGAAGATGCAGGCAAACCAAATCTCAGACTGAATCACACCAAATACACAAATATGATCTCGCAAGGTTGAGTAAAAACCAACGTTTTACATTTACAATGTTCAGCTCAAAACGGCATACATTTATATAAAGCTTTTCTAAACATCTGTGTCTGTTTACACTGCATTAAAGCACATCTGTTTCTTTTGCAGATGAAGAATCTTCTACCAAACAGAGGCAGAACGGTGACATTAATGAATTTGCAAAGCCTACTATAAAAAGGCCAAAAGTTACAAACCACAGACCACCAAATGTCATTGCAGAAGGCGGTTTGGATGTTAAACAAGGCATGTACTTCAAAACATATATTCCAGGTTTTGAAGACAAACCAGGAAGGTGGATGCCCAATGCTGGACACACTGCAGAAGATGGAGTTGGACAAGCTTGTCCTGCAAAACCCTATAATTAAGGCAGAAGTCAAAGGCCCAAGCTCCTCATCTGGCGTTAAAGTCAGTGCGGTTGGAGTCGAAGCAATGGCTCGAGCTGAAGTCGCCAGTGCATCAGTTAAAGCTGGTCAAGTTGGTGTGAAAGTGGGAATTGGATTTGACACGGGTGCATGTGTTGGTGAGGATGGGGTGGAGGCCAAATTCCTGGGAACTGGATTCTCAATTGGTCAAAAAAACAGCATATCTGTTCTGGGTTCAGAAGCATCATGTTCAGTCATGTAGTCATAGAGGTATTAATTATCTTTGTTTATTATGTTTATGTTTTTTCTTCCAAACCATGAAAAAATGTAGTCATAGTTAAACCAATTTTAATGCAGAATTAGTATTGTCATTGAGCTATAATACACAGAATTATACTTTAACAATACAGAAATAATGTTGTTGTTTTTAGATTTTATAATTCTACAAATGTTATGACTTTTGTTTTCATTTCAGAATAAAGATTTGTATTTGGTTATGTATGTGTATGCTTATTGATTTTCTCTCCAGGGCTGTCATTCCAAGCTTTTATGTTAAAATGTGTTCACTTTGGACTTTTGCATCAATCGTAGAATTCATCCAAAATATCTTACATGCAAAGCATATCGTTAAAGGAACAGTTCACCAAAAAATAAAAAAATATAATAATAATAAAAGTAGTTGATTGTGAGTTGAGGTTTCTTTTTTTTCTGAATATATAAATGTGACCCTGGAGCACAAAAGCAGTCTTACATCTCTGGTGTATATTTGTAGCAATAGCCAAAAAAAAAAAAAAACATTGTATGGGTCAAAATTTTAGATATGTGAAGGTGTAGAGAGGACTCAAACGCGAGGGTGACGATTACAGTTCTTTAATCGTATCAAAGTCTGACCACAGGTAATCCAAACAGAAATAATAGAGAATGACAAACTGAAGAGACCCGTAGGCTTGGTATAATAACGTGAACTCAAGGCTCCTCTGTGGCAGGGGTGACCAGAGGTCTGGCGAGGCAGAGGCACTCGTCTCTCACGAAGGGGCAGACGGTCAGAGGGCACCGAGCCGATGAACTGTAGCCATCTTTAGCAGGTAAGGTTCTGTGGATGTACAATGACGAGCACCAGGTAATTCCAGCAGTGGAAGTAAGATCGTAGCACACCTCGACAGGACAGGACAGGGGTGATAGAGACACTGGTCAATACACATCTGTGACATCAAACAATCTGACAACAAGACAGGGAAAGAGAGGGTTAGAAGAAGCCAAGATAATGAGACGGGAAGAGGAACAGGTGGGGAGGAAAGAGTCTAATGGAAAGTGAAAACAGCTGTTAGTGATGAAACAGAGAGTGATGGGGAATAGTGTGTGTGTGTAGCAGAGGGAGACAGAGAAAGTGACAGGATCATGAAAAGATGTTTATTTTATGCCAAAAATCATTAGGATATTAAGTAAAGATCATGTGTGTGTACTTTGTATATTTATTATGTAAATATAAATATATACACATGCATGTATATATTTAAGACAAATATGTTTTGTTTATATATTAAATATTTATATTTATATATAAATTCTATATAGGATATTTTTTTTTTTATTTATATATATATATATACATATATATTTTTTTTTTTTTTTTATTTATTTTTTTAAAATTTTTTTATTTTTATATATATATATATATATATTTTATAACTTTTATTTTTTACTTTTACTTTTACTTTATATATAAAAGTTATGTGTGTGTGTACTGTGTATATTTATTATGTATCTATAAATACACAAACATATATGTAAAGCACTTTGGTCAGCTGGTGTTGTTTTAAATGTGCTATATAAATAATGTTGATTGATTGTTCAAGAAACCGATTTATGATCATTTGAGCTTTGTGATATGGCCTTCGGCCGAATCACAGCCGTGCCAACATACAGCCATATCACACGTCCACGATTGTGATATTGCGTTTATACAACAGTTCGATGGCACGAGTGTGCAAATATATAAGAAAAACAACAACGGAGTGTCTTTAAAAACCCTCTTTTGTGTAGAACTACTTCCTTCTGCCACAGATTCAAATCTTAGTTTGGCAGTTTAACAGCTGAGATCTGTTACTAATTCAAAATGTCACTTTAGAACTTAAGTAATTTAGGAACGGTGAATTGCTTCATTAAAAGCTTATTGTATTACTGCATTAAAAGCTCACTGTATTATATGTAGAGTATGATGAGAGAGAGATGGACTAAGCGAGTGTGATTACCTGCATCTGATACAGCATTCATTCTTCAGCTCAGTCTCATATTCACAATAAAACATTAGTCTGAATGTCCGCTAAGGAAAGCGATATCTTTGTCATACTGTCCTTTCATCTATTAAAGGTGATTTCCGATGACAGCACTGCTCAGTGTGTTTGTTAACTGCGTCTTACAAGCTGTTGTTGAAAGTAAAAATAACTTCATTGTTTACAACCCTGTTTCAATCTCTTTCAATATAAAAGTCTTTACTGTGGTCTCTTGTCACCATCTAATGGCGGAACAATGTAACTGTTATTAAATATTGCTATTATTTATATAAAATATTATTTATTGAATAATAATATTTAATAAACAACAACAGCCATCATGAAAGTTGCTAAGCTATTCAATCAAAAGTACAAAGACAGCGCTCTGATATACAGCATTAAAGTTACATAAAAATGTAACATGATGAGATTTTGACATCAGCCAAAACTATTTGCTCTGAACAAATAATTGATTAATGAGACTAAAGTCTGCCCGTGAGATTCTCCCAAAACTAATTATATCTCATGTTTAACCACTATAGAGACATCGGAGCCAGCGGCAAATTCCAGAAGATCTGGCCGAGGTGAGGATGCTCTCAGTGGGTTCATGAGTGCTGAACGGCCGCTGACGCCCTGGAGCTCACATCTCCAAAAACGTAGCAACAAAAAATTCAAATAGGTGTTGTCCTTATTATTAACAAACCACATATTTGCAGTCTAAACAAGTACATTCTCGCTAAAAACTACACAAAAAGGTTCCTGTGGTGATTTTGGGTGAATAACTCATGGGTGAAAAGGTCTCTCAGCCAATCAGATTCGAGAACCAGAAAGAACTGTTGCATAAATGCATAAAGCTTGTTGTCCTTCACTGCATTAAAGTTGATTTGTTTCATTTGCAGTCAGATGAAGGATCTCGCATACCTATACATATATTGATATTATTATAGTTTTAATTAAAGCAGATGTAGCCAGAGCAAAAAAACTGCAATGTCTGTAATGTAAGATGCATACGATAATGCTACGGGGAGAAAGGAAGAACAGCTGATCGCAGTGGAAACTATGAGTAACCATGTGTGTCCCCAGACGTCCTCAAGAGCTTGAAAGTGCCTTGGTGGAAGAATGGAGTAACATCTCACAGCAAGAACTGGCAAATATGCATCAGTCCATGAGAATGAGACGCATTGTAATACTTCTGACTGCTACTTTCGGTTTCTGTCTCAGTTGTTGAATGTTTTTATGCTCATACAATTATTTACACGTTATTTGTTGAATGTGAGAGGAAATTTCTTTTTTTTTTTCAGATTAGTGTGGTCTCTCATTACTCTTTCTACATATTCATGGAAAACTTCTGATAATGTGTTTCGGAATAAATAAAAAGTTAGGAAAGTGATTTGAGGAAGACAAAAATGATGGTCCCATGTTTTTTTTTTTTAATGATTAAGCCTTATTATATATACTCAATTCCTACTTTATGATTAAAAAATATGCTTATGTTGAGATCAGAGATGCTAAAATGTCCTGTGCCCTGTGAACGTGGTAGAAAACTTCTCTTCTCACTTGTCTTGAAAGACTTTAATAATGTCTGTATCGACACCAATAGTGATTAAAAAGAGTAAAAATGACTGTCAGGATGAGATAAGTGTAATCCTTCAGGGAGTATTTTTTGCAGATTTCATACATGTTTCATGTCAATGTCATTTGATATTATCTCAGTATTTTATGATAAATAAGTGTGCAGTATATAAGTGTGTTAAATCACTCAGAGAGTTTCTCTGTTGTTGTGACTGAGCTGAGTCCCGGCCGACAATACAACTTAATTTCTTTTTAAAGCAAAGGAAAAGCACCGGAGATACTAACCTACACTTTAGAGGTGGTACGGCAGTGATAGTGTACACTTTAGAGACAAAAATATATTCTTCCTCACCTACTGCAAGGAGTTCTAATGGAGAGCAGAGCTGGATTACGTCTGATGAACACCAGGCCCTCGATCTGGCCCTAATGGAGAAGGATCAGTCACATGATATTTATCCCTAGGTGATTCACACCAGTCCACAATTTGGATTTTTAGAAGATATTAGTGATAGTTAAAGAACCACAGGAAGCACTTGGAAGAGCAACCAACATAACGACGAGAATGGACAAAAACAAAGGAATTAAATTAATATCAAGATTACCGTCTCTGGATATGTTTTCCTTAAAATCCCTTAAACTTCTTCCTCTTTTTTAACTCTCTTTTCGTGATCCGCCCCTAGCAACACACAAACAACAGAACTTGGAAAAATTGCACTATATAGCCAGATTGACAGTAAATGCACAATATCTGTTGCTTTCCAATCTGACGACATATTTTGACTTCCGAATGAAAGCCAACATCCTCCACATAACATTTCATTTAATTTCCTTTTTCCTATGCAACAAACATATTTAACAAACCCAGCATGTTGATATAGAATGTGACATTTAATTAGTTTTAGTGCAACAGAACATTAATTAAAATCACCTCTACAATAGTAGGTTAATCACTGTAATAATGATCCAATCCTTGTTTACACAACACTGTTTTCAACTAAAAACAGAAAACTTTTTAATGCGTTTTGGTCGTTCGTTTACATGACAACAGTATTTTGGGGGCCTGAAAATGCAAACTTTTGAAAACGGGTTTCAAAGTGCAGGTTTTTGAAAATGATACCATTATTGTCTCCATTTAAACTACAAAAGAGATATAGAAAATTTGCAGAGCAGTGGGTCTCCAAGATACGGAGCTGAGAACCACTGTTTTAAAGCTATTTATTCGGTCTAATTTTTTTCAGTTCACTGTCCACAGTGAGAAAGAGTCATCATCCATGTTTCCCCTAGACAATACTCGAAAGCTCATAACAATTTATCATGCAAAGTGCTAAAAAATAAAACCAAAGAAAGAGTGAGAGACGAATTAAAAGTGCCAAAATAAAAATACAAAAAAATTAAATATGCACATGAGTTAAAGACGAAAAAGGGTTTAAGCATAAAATCAAGTGTAATACTGCTTTAAATTGTTGTTTTAAAAAAAAAAAATAATAATAATAATATATATATATATATATATATATATATATATATATATATATAAGTTTTCTGTTTAATTTAATTGCAATTTTGTTTTTGTTTTTCTGAGCAAAAAATTAATTTCGTACATTTTACCCTGATTTACAGAAAAGACCCACCAAAATGTCATTGAGTGTAATATTCATGTCAGGCATATTTACAACAAAAATCAATTTATGACATATAACCCCAAATACTAATAAGCTGTAATTTAACATTTTAAAAATTTGCAACTATCCTAGGTTTTGCCCATTTGTCAGTAATATTTTTTTACTCATTAAAAACACAATAAAATTTTATATGCTCCCTTATTCTTTTATATATTTTAATATGTACACGTCAGAATAAGCATGTTGTTTGAATTTTTACATAAATATTGTGTAACACTGAGTGACAATGTAACATTATTTCAACCAAATTTTGACATTTTATTCTCTAAAAACTTATTTGAAACCCTAAAAGTACACTTTACTTACATTTAATGTGCTTTCTATGGACATAAAATCACTTTTGTAAATTTCTTTTCATGAAGACATCTTAACATCTTTGACCCACAAACATAAAGAAAGTTGATCTAAAATCTTCCAAATAAGATTTAAAATATACAGTAGATAATATCAAAACATTTATTTGAAGGCTATTGGGTGGGGCGTGGGTGGAGGTTGATTCAATTAAAAAAAAAACGCATTGCAGATCTTCTTGCTTTTTCTCTTTCACTTTCAGTTGATGCACTACTCTGTGTATATAAGGAGTGGCAGGACTGACCAGACACAGATCCTACAACACTCCATCAAAGACCTATTGAGACTGAGAACTTGTGGCTCCCTAAAATGTCTGAAAACCAACAATTAAGCTACAATGGGCATGATGAAAGAGGTAAGTGCATTTAAATAGATGGTCTATATTTACTGACATTGAAAATTTTACAAATTTTGTACATTTACATAACACTGGTATGTATGTCTAAATATTCCCAAACACGGAGAGTGCAATCCATGTATATGGAATAAGTCATTGTTGACATATTTTATATATATATATATATTTTATATATATATATATATATATATGAAATGTGTTTTTAAAACCAACTTGTCACATTTACAATGTTCTAATGTTCAGTGAAAAATGATAAATTCATATAAAGTGTGTTGTTTTTCTAAATTACTGTCTGTTTGCACTGCATTAAAGCTCATTTGTTTTATTTGCAGACGAAGACTCTGATATACCCACTACCAAACATTTCAACCATGGGGATGATGAAAATGGTAAGCGTATTGTAATAGTTGGTCTGTATTCACACTGACTTTGCATAAACTCTACATTTTAGCGTTATTTGTTCATTTCATTTTATTTATGTACTTCTTAATTTTCTCAATGTGGTTTGTTATATGTTTTCTATATATTGCCAAACACTGAATAAAATAGGTCAAATATGGGTCTTTATTAAATAAAAAATATATTATATATTAAGTAAAAATATAGTATTACTAACACACTATGAAGATGCAGGCAAACCAAATCTCAGACTGAATCACACCAAATACACAAATATGATCTCGCAAGGTTGAGTAAAAACCAACGTTTTACATTTACAATGTTCAGCTCAAAACGGCATACATTATATAAAAGCTTTTCTAAACATCTGTGTCTGTTTACACTGCATTAAAGCACATCTGTTTCTTTTGCAGATGAAGAATCTTCTACCAAACAGAGGCAGAACGGTGACATTAATGAATTTGCAAAGCCTACTATAAAAAGGCCAAAAGTTACAAACCACAGACCACCAAATGTCATTGCAGAAGGCGGTTTGGATTGTTAAACAAGGCATGTACTTCAAAACATATATTCCAGGTTTTGAAGACAAACTAGGAAGGTGGATGCCCAATGCTGGACACACTGCAGAAGATGGAGTTGGACAAGCTTGTCCTGAAAACCCTATAATTAAGGCAGAAGTCAAAGGCCCAAGCTCCTCATCTGGCGTTAAAGTCAGTGCGGTTGGAGTCGAAGCAATGGCTCGAGCTGAAGTCGCCAGTGCATCAGTTAAAGCTGGTCAAGTTGGTGTGAAAGTGGGACTTGGATTTGACACGGGTGCATGTGTTGGTGAGGATGGGGTGGAGGCCAAATTCCTGGGAACTGGATTCACAATTGGTCAAAAAAACAGCATATCTGTTCTGGGTTCAGAAGCATCATGTTCAGTCATGTAGTCATAGAGGTATTAATTACCTTTGAATATTATGTGTAACATTTTACTCCCAAACCATGAAAAAAAAAAAATCTTAAACCAATTTTAATGCAGAATTAGTATTGTCATTGAGCTATAATACACAGAATTATACTTTAACAATACAAAAATAATGTTGTTGTTTTTAGATTTTATAATTCTACAAAAAGACTTTTGTTTTCATTTCAGAATAAATATTTGTATTTGGTTATGTATGTGTATGCTTATTGCTTTTCTCTTCAGGGCTGTCATTCCAAGCTTTTATGTTAAAATGTGTTCACTTTGGACTTCTGCATCAATCGTAGAATTCATCCAAAATATCTTACATGCAAAGCATATCGTTAAAGGAACAGTTCACCAAAAAAATAAAAAATAAATAATAATAAAAGTAGTTGATTGTGAGTTGATGTTTCTTTTTATTTCTGAATATATAAATGTGATGAAATCTGAGGGCTCTCTGACCATCCCTTGGGCAGCAAGGATCCGGCGTTATGACGTCATGAACGCGCATCCACAAGTCAATATTTTTGTTTTCTTTGCACAAAAAAGCATTCTCGTAGCTTCGTAACTTTACAATTGAACCACTGATGTCACACAGACTACTTTGTCGATCATCTTGGTACATTTCTGGACCTTGAACGCGGTAGTTACCTTGCTGTCTACGGGAGGGTCAGAGAGCCCTAAGATTTAATCAAAAATATCTTAAATTGTGTTCCAAAGATGAACGAAGGTCTTACAGGTTTAGAACAACACGAGGGTGAGTAATTAATGACAGAATTTTCATTTTTGGGTGAACTAACCCTTTAAGCTACACAGAATTTTAACAATATGAAAACAATGTTTTATTTTAGATTGTGTAAATCTACAATTGTTGAGATGGTTGTTTTGGTGACACCAAAAATTGCAAAGGCAAAAAATTGACGCCAATCTTAGATCAACATACAAAACGGTCACATATTATCCTTATATTGTAATCATTACAAGCACAAGCTGTAACTGTTGTCTAACATGTTTGTTGTATCTACTTAGCTGAACACATGATCTTAACTAACCATAATGTGTTATATATTACAGCCATACGGACATTACTTTGATAGTTCATCTGTGGCTTATTACAGAATACTTTATAGTTTTAACACTGAAACAAGAATTATCTGTAAAGCTGCTTAGAAGCAATATATTGTGAAAAGTGCTATACAAATAAACCTGATTTGAATGTTTATAGCTTTTCTCTTCAATACAGTCATTCCCAGTGTAACTGTGTTCACAGATCTTTCTGTCTGGGCACTTTTAATATCACTCCTTTTCTAGTTATACAATAATCTAAAAAAAAAAATAAAAATCTGCAGTTCTTTTGTTCAAACAATAAGTGGATTCAGCCAATTCAATCTAAAAATAACTATTATTACTATAAATAACAAATCATTCATAACTATTGATGGGAGAAATTAAGCTTCTCGAAACGTCAAGTCAACTTAACCAATTGCTTGGTAATTAAATAATGTTTTGAAAATTACTTTCATGTATTTTAATTGAAAGAAATCCTCAATATTCTGAAATACACACATATAAACTTTATTTACTAAATTTCATTTTCCTTTACTTTGCACTTGAATTTCAATTTGGCACATTTGGCCAATTTTTTTCCATAAATGTCTTCAGTTGTGGTTATGTGACCAACTACAAAAATGCAAGATTTTAAATTATTTATTTTTTTAATAATTCATTATTTCTTCCTTATAACAAAAGATAATGAGGTCAAAAGTTCTATAGTTCTTAAAAACTTACAGAGATGCTGTACTTGATCAATAGTACGCTAACCTAATTTTTAAATTATTTTTAATGCATTAGCCTTTCATCCAATGACACTTAATATCACAGCAGGATGTTTCACATACAGAAAAACAGTGATTATGTGTCGTCCTCTAGTGCTTCAGATGCTATACAGCATCATAAACCATGAGCAAAACATTAAATCCAACCAAAATGAAGTTTCTAGCTTTTACATTTCCAGAGTTATGAACCTAATGCAAAAGTGTTTATTATAGCACTAGTTTTAAACAAACTGCTGACATTTTAAATTAAAGAAAAAGTAGAGGAGAAGAATAAAATTCAAATCGTTATATATGCGCATGCTACAAGTGTACCTAAAATCACCCAAATAAGATTTAAAACAGAATGAATTGCTTGAACTGACAAATAAATACATTAAAAATGATGTCCATACCCTGCTTAGAGATTATTCGATTTCTGTATTTGGATATTACTGTTGATATGGAAAATGAAAGCACTGTTTATTTCATTTGTATCTCTGTTCTGTTGTATTCATTTGAGCTATTGCTTGTAATTTGGTCTCATTTAATTACTGACTGGTTACTTGTCTTTTTAAATAATGTTTCAACTTTATAGGCCTATTACTAGTTTTGCTGTGATATGGAAACTGCAATCGACCATTAGAATTCAAGATTACATTTATTTTATAAAAGCCTTCTTTGAAAAAGATTGCACTGACAAATATTTATAGTGCATTTTCTACGTGTTTATTGCTAAGTTTAGCACAGCAAAAATAGACTCATAAGTCCTTACAAGTAAGCGTGAGATGTATTGTCACCATGACAACCTGATATGGTCTCTGCAGTCAGAAAATTATACTTGGAGTTACATGAGTGTGATTATTTAGGTGTGATATGGAAAAGTTAAAATGTTAATTAAAAAGTTATTGATGACTGACCAAAGCAAGTGGCTCTGATTTTATTTTGATGTAATATACCATATATGTTAATGCATAAATAAAGCATGTATTCATTAGAAAGCATCTGTATAGTAATCCTCAGATCCAGTCAGACACAGTGATCTGACAGCAGGTGTTTGGGGATATAATCGTTTCCTGGCACTGCAATAACAGTGAAGGAACAGGTCATGTTCTGAGAAAACAGACAAGAAAACATCAGAAATGATGACAATATTTAACAGCTCTCAACCTCCAATCACAGTAGTTGTTAAGAAAGATATGCATAAGTATATTTACATATTAATTTTTAACACATGCAAAAACTGATGAGCGATCAGTTCACAAATTCAGTTACACATGAATTTGTTTACATGCAAAATATTTCATTTAATTTATTCATTTTATATTGTTGTTGTTGTTTTTATTGGACAACGTGCAAATAGTACATATAACGTTGACACTGAGATGCATTATTGCATATGCTTAAAATATTTGTGCACAACCAGAATTTCATAGTTTAAAAAAAAATCTATGTATAGATCATTTTTATCACATTTAACTAAAAATACAATGCAAAAAATATTTTAGATTCAATTACACATTAATTCATTTACATGCAAAATATTTTATTTCACTGGAGAAAATGCAAAAAGCGTATATTAACATTTAACAAAACCACAATGCAAAAATTATCTATTTATGTACATTTCTATAAATTCAATCACACATGAATTAATTTAATTATTTTAAACTTTTATTTTATTGAACAAAATGCAAATAGTGTATATTAGCATTAATTTACATGCAAAATATTTAATTTAATTTATCTTATTTCATTAGACAGATGCAAATAGTATTTAACAATATTTACACTTGGGTGCAAATTGCATATGCCTAAAATATATGTGCTTAACCAGAAAATGTAGTGCTTTTCACTGGTTTCATGAAATAAATATACAGTAGTATATTCACAAAACACAATAAAGAATACAAACTCTGAACTCTCATCTAATTATTATTAGATGTTATTTCTCACCTTTGCATTAGACTGCAAAGCACAGTCTGTCAGATTCACACTCGCGTGATTCTCACAGGCGGTCTGCACAGCTTTTATCTGTAGCATGTATTTAACCCGTGCAGGAGGATAGAGCTGCAACAAACACAATATCCCATCAAACACATCAGAGGAAAGGAGACGTAGGTTATATGATGATCTTGACTCTTACCTGAGCTGCGTCTGATAAGATATCCACCACTTTAAAAGCATAAGGGTAGCTACTCATGCGATTATGGACGTCCATGGCAAAGTTGGCCACATTAATGACATTATGGTCATTATGGTCTCCTGTGACAATAAAAGCTGAGAAAATGGATGCAAAAAGAGTGAGAATGCAAACCATCTTGGCAGGTTGTGAATCTGTGGGAACAAAAGCAAAGCCAAAATCATCTGGGTGGGTGTATCAGTAAGAGGGTGGAGACATTAACAGCCATACAATCCTGACAGTTTAACACACCTCTGTTTATCTGCTGCATAAGAGCTCCTCGTGTTTCTGCATCCTGCTGAGGGACTGACGCTCGTGCTTGAGTTCAACTCACTGACTCATCAAACCGAAAACATATTCTCATGTTCTTCACTGCAGCTGCACTGATGTGTTTACATCATCTTTCAGGTCACATGACCAGACCAGCTGCATGCTTCAGGACCCGACACTGAGCAGCCCACATTATCTCCTGCTTAAAAAGACTTCTTCTTGGCTTTAGATGGTCTAAGCTGGTTCTGAGCACTTTAAACTATCAATCCAAACCAGTCTGATCAGTAAAGACCGGGTGGAGCTTAGCTGAAGATCCACTTCAGGCTGGTTTGAACAGCAGGAAAGTGTTCATATTTGATAGAAAGGATCCACTTGTGCATGCTGTGCAACTGAAGTGACCTGTTG
Organism: Cyprinus carpio; assembly: GCF_018340385.1. Classification (NCBI taxonomy): domain Eukaryota; kingdom Metazoa; phylum Chordata; class Actinopteri; order Cypriniformes; family Cyprinidae; genus Cyprinus; species Cyprinus carpio. The sequence goes on along the minus strand of NC_056582.1, from coordinate 23,582,517 downwards.
TTTTGTCTTTGGAAACAAATTCCTTGACCTTGCACTCGGCATCAGGAGTTTTTGTTAACCCTTTGTTGGTCTTCTGATGTCCTTTAGCGTCTTATGTGCACAAAAGGATTATTCTTTGGACTGAGGAGCTCAAATAAGCTAAAAGTGTTTTGAAACAGAGTCTTTCCGAGTCCATCAAGGTGTGCCGATTCAAAAAAACTTTAAATACTTTACTTTTGACTGAAAAGGTTAACCTATCAGATTACTACGGCTTTAATTTTCACTCGCTCAAGATGAGCAGCTGGTTAATATTTACTTGTTTTCCAGTTTTATGGCTGCATATTCAACATTAACAGAGGGAACCTCACAATCTGGAGGTTATTGCAGATCAGTGGTCATTACGTGCAAACCACAAGGTAACATTATTTTACAGATTCAGACATCTGTGGCTCTCTGTTTACATGTTTTAACAGCAACCAAAGTTTAACTGTCGTATCTGTGGTAAACCAAGGCATCTGTAAAACTTTACTTAGACAATGCCCAGTGCTACAACTGTAAACTAAAACTATTAAAAGCCATTTTTGTAGACTAAAATAAATCTGAAATGAAATAAAACAATTATTAGATGGAAAACGTCAGCTTAAAAAATAAATTGGCAACTAACTGAAAAACACAGTTATAAAAATAAAAGCTTATGTTGAAGAACTAAAATTATCAAAATTAAAACTGAAATAAAAATAATTAAGGCTAAATATATATTTTTTAAATTTTACAAAATTACTACAAACAAACTAAAATGAAAAACAAAACTTTATATAATACATACATATATATACATATATATATATGTGTGTGTGTGTGTGTGTGTGTGTGTGTGTGTGTAGAGAAATAAAAAGCTATCATGGCATATAAATTATACATACATATATATATATATATATTATATATATATATATATATATATATATATATATAATATATATATATATATATTAAAGGGCTCAAAGGATCGAGAAGGAGATTTCAACATATACAGCATCTACTCAAAGAGCAAAGACAGCCTGAAAGACTTTCTGAACACACCTGGTGTGATTAATAATCAATAAAGATGCAGTCACATTATTGGCAGGTAACGTTACACACTCTGTTCGTCATCAAATTAATTGCCTGAAATAACTAGTTTTGTGACTGTGACTAAATGAACCATGCACAAACTTGTTGGCTGCAGTAAAGGGGTTGACATCAGCCATTTAGAAGCAGTTCAGGAGTTTGCAGATCAGCATGGACTTCCGTGGAAAGTTGAAGGAGTGATGAACATCTATTACTATTGATTTTTATATATATATATATATATATATCTATATATATATATATATATATATTTGCTTTATTAATATATATATAATTTGCTTTATTAAAATGGTGTATCAACATGAAAAATATATGTATGGTAGTTGATATATGCCATTAATGTTTGTATTTAAATTCTGTTTGAGCATTAAAAAAAATCTAAATTCTATGGTTTACGCAAACAGCTGTCGCACAACTCTGACAGAAATTCAATGACGTCAAGGCTGTAATGTGATTGGTTATCAAAGCAAATGTGATCAAAGTTGGCCTTTACACGCGCAGACCAATAATAAGAGCAGCCTAAGATAATATGATAAGATGATAAAATGATAAGGCTTTATCATAAGAGTTATTACAACAGTGAATATATTTACGACAGTCAATACCACTCACTTATCTGAAGGGGGTCTCAAAAGTCGCAAAAATACACAGAACTACTTTTTGTGTACTAGAATTATCCAGTTGGTATAATTCTTTTATTTATGAGTTTTGCGGATTTTGCAGGGTTTGAAAAGAAAATTAGAAGAGGAAAAGGACTCTTCCTAAAAGTTTTTCACCTCACTGTTGTTCCAGAGTTCACCAGAGTTCAATAAAAGACAATAAATACAAGTATACATCACTTTAAAAGTCATTGTGGAGTTTTTAATCACCTCTTCATCAATTTTTTTTTTTTTAGTTAAATATTTATGTCACAAAAAATCTGCATATATGCAAATATATATAACTTAAAATCTCAGTGTGGAGTTTTTAATCAGCGCTTCATGGCTTGTAATATTTTATATATATATGATTTTATATGTATATTTCTAGCACGCAAAATAATCTCCACCTGAAAACAAAAATCACTTTTAATCACCTCATTACTTGTAATATTATAAACATTTCCTAGCATACAAAAAATCTGAATATATGCAAATCTAAATCACTACAAATATCAGGAGTTTTCCTTTTTATTCTGTGTAATATTTTCTTTTTATTTATTTTTATTTTATGTGCATGTGTGTAGAATTAGGGCTGGTAAATTGAATAATCTTGATTAATCACATGAACAATAAAAGTTTGTGTTTGCATAATATATGTATGTGTGTATTTATGTATATTTAAATACACACATACATGTATACATTCAAGAAATATTTACATGTACATATGTATTCATATTTACATATGATTCATTTTATAAATATGTGTTGCATACATTTATTTTAATATATACATTTATGAATTTTCATACGCAGATTTTAGGCATATAAAAAAAACTGAATATATGTCATTAAACTCACTTGAGATGTCACTGGAGTTTTTAAACACCTCTTAATTAAAAAATATATTTTATATGCATATTTTTAGCTTAAAATAAATGTTTATATATTTAATATTAATCACTTAAAATGTCACGTCTACAGATTTTAGTCACTTCTTCGTTATTTATTTTTATATGCATATTTTAGCACACAAAAATCTGCACTGTTGCTATATATTTACAGCGTAAACCATAAGAAATCTTGTGATTTTAAGCATATTTTTGCCTTACACGTTTCAAATACAGGAAATTCCACAAATAACTCACAATGCATATAAATCTTAGTTTTATTAAGTCATATCTCCTACATTAAGAGTACTATAAAACAGTACAAAGTTTATATAATGTAGAAATCACTTCTAATATTCTAAAAAAAAAAAACTGTACAAAACCTGGATAAACAAAGTACACAAATTAAACTCATAAAGTTAACAATCCGGCACATCTCAGTTTTTTAGCTTGTGCTTCCCTTTGTCATAAACAAACATTAGACCTACTCTTATCTGTTTATGCTGCTGTCAACATGTTTGAAACTTTTTTTAAGATCCATTTAAAACAAACTAAGGCCTAAAATCATTAAAAAGCTCTTGATATGCTTCTAAAATCGAGCGTTACCTCCGAACAGGCTAATGTGAAAAACACAAAGTGCACATCTACACACGTTATCCCACACAACCGAAGCACGTTAATGCAATAAATAAAAGTGAAATTCCATGTTAAAACGACTCATGTCCACAGCTTCATGGCACTTTTAAGGCAAGAAGGTCTGGATTTTGTAGTAACACACACAGCTGTAACACCACAGACACGGCTGCATACTAAGTACACAACCACTTTGGTTAAAAAGCGCCTTGACAAAACACGTGCCTGCAGTTTTTAGACACCTCAATGTTCAATCCCTTCCAACTTGTGAAAGATTTTCCCTGATGAGGGATGGCAGCTGGTCCAAGTCAGTGGTTAAGTACAGGAATTAAAGTGGCGATGCAATTACTGCTGAAGGCCACTAGGTGGAGGCAGCCGCTATGAGTCCTTCACTCTGATGGATGTTGTGATGGAGTTCTGCTTTACATATTGTTGGAGCGGCGCAGTGCAGAGAGCTGACAGCAGGGGGCTCCTCATCACCTACAAACACAAACACACACACTAGGTCAAAAAAAAATTTCTCGCAGTATATTCTAATAATAATGAAAGTAATTAGTCAAGTGATAAAATTTAAATTTAATCAAATTTAGCAATAAAGAAATATATTACTATTGCAATCATGAATAAGATTTATTAATAATTATTATTTTTACTACTATTATATTTACTATCAATTTTAAAAAATATATATTATATAAAACTATAAAATTAAACTAATCAATAAAGAAATGAAATTATTTTTTAAATCATACTACAGTACTTTAAAATAAACAATGAGTGTTTAATAAAATAAATAATAGTAAATAGTAATTTAAACTTTACAGTACATGTAAAAAATGTAATTAATAAAAATATTACAATTGCAATCATAATACCGTACTTTAAAAAAAATAGTATTTATTATTATTATCATATTTTAATTTTATTTAAATTATAAAATGTAACTAATTAATAAAAAATAAATTACTATTGCAGTAATACTACTGTATTGTCAAATAAAAAACAAGTATTTAATATTAACAATTATTAATTTTTATTAAAAAATAATTAATTTAATAGTATTAAGAAATTTATACTTTTTATAATATTTTACATAATCATTTAATTTATAATAGAAATTACGAATGTAAATATATAAAATATGTATGTAATACATATAGTAAAAATATACAATATTACTGCTACACTGTACAATAAAATAATTATTATTATCATTATTATATTCTAAATATATTTATTTTATTTATTTATTTTATTTAAATTAGAAAAGTAAATTAATCTAAATTTATAAATCGCAATAGTACTAATGAACTGTAAAATAGAATTGGTTTATTTCACAGATTAACTTACAATACTAATATGTGACCCTGGAGCACAAAACCAGTCTTAAGTCTCTGGGGTATATTTGTAGCAATAACCAAAAATACATTGTATGGGTCAAAATTATAGATTTTTCCTTCATGCCAAAAATCATTAGTATATTAAGTAAAGATCATGTTCAATGAAGATATTTTGTAAATTTTCTACCGTAAATATATCAAAACTTAATTTTTGATTAGTAATATGCATTGTTAAGAATTCATTTGGACAACTTTAAAGATGATTTTCTCAGTATTTAGATTTTTTTCCACCCTCAGATTCCAGATTTTCAAATAGTTGTATCTCGGCCAAATATTGTCCTCCTAACAAATTATGATTTATTTAGCTTTCAGATAATGTATAAATTTCACATTCGAATTTCGAAATTGACCCTTACGACTGGTTTTGTGCTCCAGGGTCACACACACATATATATATATTAAAGGGAATTATTACCCTAAAATTAAATGATATATTTATATATGCTAAATATATTAAATTCATACTAAGTCCTGAGGAGGAGGACACGCTGTCGGCCAGAGACGAGTTGTCGTGGTCCGGTGAGAGTCCGTCCATCAGCGGGATGGAGAGCTCTGAGGACGGGACGGACGAGTCGTAGATCCCCGAGTCTCTGGGCATCTCCACCGGACTGACCGATCCGTCCGGCCGGGACGAACCCACATCCTGACCGGACGAACCCTCCCCGAGATCCTCCTGCGACAGACTCAGCGAGAGCCCCAGCCTCGGCGTCGGCGGCAGCATCAGGACGTTGCTCCTCACGGGACAGTCGCTCTCCGAGGGGTGTTTGAGCTTCACCTCGTTCAGGACGAGCCCCGAGTCCAGCTTCTCTGGAGGAGGGAGGCGTTTACTGGGCGGCGGCATGAGCTGCTTCTCGAACCAGTCGGGCTCCTGCTCGATGTGCTGGTGCATGTTACAGATGGCCACGTACAGCGAGCGGCCAGATTTGCTGCGGAAGTAGTTGCGTTTGCTGACGTTGGGCGGCTGCGGCTCGCGGTCGGTCAGGCTGAGCTGGCGAGAGTGGAGCCGGGCGAAGAGCAGGGGAAGCTGGTCCATGAGTTTGTATTTGGGCGCCAGGCTGAGAGAAGTCGGTACGTCGCTCTCGTGAGAGTAGTCGAAGTACACCGACATGAAGCGCGAGAGGTCCGAGGACTTTTGATGCACCTCTTTGATTTTTTCTGCGATCATCGCCGTGGCGACGATGAACAGGTCCCTGTTTCCGGTGGAGTCGGATGCGGTCGGTTCTCGGTTGTTCTCCTTCGACGTGGCCTTGCCCTTACGATGTCTTTTCTCCACGAAATACTTCAGGCCTTTGGAGCAGACGGTGATGATGAAGTGGGCCTCGTCGATACGCCGGCTGAGCCACGACATCTGACCCTCCTTACAGATCTCCAGGTGCTCCCAGAGATCCAGCGCCACCTGAGCACACACACACACACACACACGCACACACACAGACTCACAGACACACAGACACACACACAGACACAGAGACACAGACACACACAGACACACACATGCACGCACACAGACACACACACACACACACACACACACGACACACACACATGCACGCACAATGAACACACACACACACACACACACACACACAGACACACACACACACAGACACACACACACACACACAGACAGACACACAGACAGACACAGACACACACACACACAGACACACAGACACACAGACACACACACACAGACACACCACACAGACACAGACACAGACACAGACACAGACACACACACACACACAGACACAGACACACACACACAGACACACAAACACTCTCATAATGTCTTTCATAAACACACACACACACACAGACACACACACAGACACAGACACAGACATAAACACACACAGACACACACACACACACACACACACACACACACACACACACACACACACACACACACACACACTCAGACAGACACACACACAGACACAGACACAGACACAGACACAGACACAAACACACACAGGCACACAGACACACAGGCACACAGACACACAGACACACAGACACACAGACACACAGACACAGACACAGACACAGACACAGACACACACACACACACAGACACAGACACACACACACACACAGGCACACAGACACACAGACACACACACACACAGACACACAGACACACACACAGACACAGACACAGACACAGACACACAGAGTCACATTTAAAACTATTTTACTATATAAAAAAATTATGATTATTATTATTAACATTCAAAATATTTTATTTATAATATTAAAAAACGAATCAATAAAAAAAATATATATTTTCTTTACTTTTAAAAAAATTAAAAAGTATTTAATAATCATAATAGATACAAATTGTATTGTTATATAAAATAAAAAATAACTAATCAATAAATAAATATTACTCCTGCAATAATACTATTGTACTGTAAGATACAAAACAAGTATTCAAAAATAATTATAATTAAATTAAATTATATTAATAATCAAAATCAAAATATTTTATTTTGTTCATTATTTAAAAAAATAAATAAACAAATCAAGAAACGTATTACTGCAATAATACTGTAATAATAATACAATACTGTATAATAGAAAACAAATATTTAATATCAATAATTTAAATTTTACAAAACAACAGTAAAATTACAATAATAATATTTATGGCTGTCTTAATTTCTTTGCTTTCAAACAATTAACTGCCGAACTTTTATTTTGGTGGAAAACCTCTGAGAAAGCTTGTTAGTTAATAAATAAACAATAGTTCGTTGAATTTGTTCAAGTTAATTCACTGTGCATTAAACTAATGTTAAAGATACAAAAAAAAAAAAAGATTTTTAAAATGTACTCGTAAATGTTGAAATTAACATAACTAATATTAATGAAGACTGTAGAGGTATTTATTATTGTTAGTTTATGATAACTAATGTAGTTAACTAATGTTGTTTTCTTTGGAATAACAATCACTGATGATTCATGCACAGAAACAAATATTAGGAAATTAAATGAATTAAATTCTTATGTCCAAGGGTGTAGGTTTGATTTTGGCATTGGTGGGGACATAACGGCAGACAACAGAGATTTAATTGTTTGACTAAAATTATTGCTAGAGACGATTTAGTAGTTGCTGATATTGGTTAGGGACATGTCATAGCATCTCTACTAAACTCTACAGCCTTGCTTATTTCATGTGGACATCTGGATTACGATCTGAGGAGTGATTTGGGCGATCGAACAGTCTTCAACTTTCTTCTGACACTAGAGGACGTCATTTGTTTGATCAAAAATACAGTAAAATTGTGAAATATTATTACAATTTATAATAACTGTTTTCTGTTTGAATATATTTTAAAATGCAATTTATTTCTGTGATGTAAAGCTGAATTTTCAGCATCATTACTCCAGTCTTCAGTGTCACATGATCTTCAGGAATCATTCTATGATGCTGCTCTGCTGTGATACATTCTATCTCTCAGGATTCTTTGATGAAGAGAACATTCTAAACATTCTAAATGTCTTTACTGTCACTTTCGATCAGTTTAATGGTAGTGTATTTGATTTTAAACGCAGCCCGACCTCACAGCCGCAGAAGTCCTGCAGGAAGAAGGCGAAGCTCTGGATGACGGCGAGGTGTTTGGGACAGTCTCTGCTGGAGTAACAGATGAAGATCTTGGTCTGGGCCAGGGTCTGTCTGCGCTCAGCGCCGTGGTCTGAGATGAAGACTCCGGGCTCTCCTCGTCCAGGTGGGAGTAGATGTTCTCTGCAGAGGAATTCAGATCAGAGACCAGGATCAAATGAGATTTGTAGCGTGTGGAAAAAAAGCACATTTATTGTTTCCATATGATGAGAGCTCCTTTTAGAGCACTGTAAGAACTGAAAGTAAAGCCTAATTTGTCCATGTTAGAGAAACAGATGTTTTTGTCTTACATCACCCCCACAATCCACCTTCACAAAAATATAACATGGCAACCATATTTTAGTTTAAAATACCAGTTATAAACGCAGGCTAAAGGCTAAATGCATCTATAGCAGGGTTATTGTAATATTGTATTGTATTGTAAAACATTTCCATTACTTGACATGTAACAGTTTGGTTAAAACCATTAAAATAAATAAATAAATAAATAATTACACAATAAAATATATAAAAAAAAAAAAAACTTGTAAAATAAATTATTTTATTTCAGCAGTTAACTTAAACCATTAAAAAAATAATTTTTGTTACTTGAAATAAAATTAAAATATTTAAAAAACTTTTTAAACATTTTCATTATTTTATATAAAATAAACATTAAATGAAATTTAAAAAAGTACATTTAAAAAAAATTATTTCGGCTAGCTGACAAAATAACACCTTTAAAAAATGTGTACCTTGAAATAAAATAAATGTTAACTGAAATAAACTAAACTTTTAAAAAAGTAACCGATTTTATTTCAGCTAGTTGACTCATACTAAATCCATTAAAAAAATAAATAAATAAACATTCACTGAAATAAAATAAAATACAAAAAATCTTAAACTTATTTTATTTCAGCTAGCTGACTAAAAGTAAAACCAAAAAAACATTTTCATTAATTGAAATAAAATAAACATTACCTGAAATAAAAACTGTAAAAAATATAAAGAAATTATTTAAGATAGTTTACTAAAACTAATACCTTTAAAAATACTTTACTTGAAATAAAATAAATGTTAACTAAAATATTAAAGTATTTAAAAAAAAATTCAGCTAGTTGCCAAAGCAACATTTCTCATCTTCATTTAGTTCAATTTAATTTACTAAAATAACTAAATAAAAACTTAAATATATAACTAATAAAAACTAATAAAATGACAAAAACTAAATACAAAAATAAAAATGATTTCAAAATATAAATGAAAACTATATTAGCATCTCGATGATACTAAAATAATACTGATTTAGAGACCAGAATAGAATTTTTGTGCCACTAAGCAACCAAAAAAATTCTTAACTAACTGGCAGTGCCCTAACAACACCCTAGCAACGTGTAATAAGACACTCAGAACCCCTTAGCAACCACACAGGAACGCCATGGCAACCCTAGAATTGTAGCGGTGACCCTAGAATTGAGGATTTCACAGTTAAAACCGTAACCGTAGAAACCAAGGTATTCTATGAGGTTCTGTGAGGGAAATCTTCCCAAAACGTTGGAAACTGAACACCTTTTTGCTTCTGTAAGATGCATTACACACAAACTAACAGGAGTTTATTTTGTGAGGAACGAGCAGAGCTGCAGCAGAACGGCGTGAGCGCAAACGCTGAGATTCCATCGCGCATTAATCCTCATAAACGCCGTCAGATTACAGAGATCGGCTTACAGATACCAGACAAAAGAGAGTTCACGAGGAAACCCGAGCCTCGCTAATGACGGACACGCACCTTGCTGCTTCTTGCGACACATGACGGTGAAGAGAGTGGCGAAGGCCGACATGATGACCAGCGGGACGGTGATGGCCATGGCGCGGATCGGTCCGGCCCACGGAGAATGCACTGCAGCAAACACAAACAACATCTGATCAGTGCAAATACAGACGCTAAACATTCACTAAACATAACACGTCTAAGTCTTTTTACCTTGGCTCACGTGGTACTGCGTCTGTTTTCTGGTCGTGTTGTTGTCATCTCGAAGCTGCAGGAATAACAAAGCAGATTTGTTGTTAAATTGTTAAATAAAACCCAATTAATCGCGTATGAAATGAGCAACGCTCAAACCTCTATTGCGTAAGTTCCTGGAGTGACGTCTTGTAAAACACATGTAGTTTTGGGGCCATTTACCTCCTGCAAGAAAAACAGAGACATTATTACAAATGTGTAATGCATTTTATGTAGCATTGCATTAGTGTCTCAGCAATGGATGCTCTGCAGTGAATGGGTGCCATCAGAATGAGAGTCCAAACAGCTGATAAAAACATCACAATAATCTACACCACTCCAGTCCATCGGTTAATGTCTTGAAAAGACAAAAGCTGACATATCTATTTTTGACGGCACTCATTTACTTCGGTTAATGTATTGATGAGACAATGGTTGTGTTTTACATTTCTCCAAACCTGATGAAGAAACAAACTCATCCTAATCTTGGATGGCCTGAGGGTGAGGACATTTTTATAAAATGAAAATGACATTCATAGACATATCAGCATTGAATTTTCTTTCTGATAAACACCTTAAAGTGCCATTACTTTAAGAACAAGGCTGGAAAAAGCTAAACAAACAGTTTAACTGTTCACCCTGTTTCTTTTCATTAAGGTCAACATTCAAACACAAGGATCCAAACTTGCAGTTTATGTTTACATATGCTCTACGTTAAAATAAAGCCCCAAGAAGCCGTGGTTTACAGTGAATTTATAACAGCTAAGGGGCGCTGTTAGGCACGACACGAAGCAGAATGACTAAAACCCCCTAAGCTGTGATAAATTCACTGTAAACCACGGCTTCTTGGGGCTTATTGCTTTTATAAAACGGCTATTCCACATACATAGTAAGGTTTCACAAAATAAAACAAATAAAGTGTAATGATATTAAATAAAACAGTATTCTTCCACCAAACAATGTAGTTCCTCAGAAACAGTTGTGGTTGCAACAAAGTGGTTGCCGAGCAACACACAGAAGTAAACAAAGGTGTATGTTACATTGTAGAGTAATTTAGAACAGCTTCAAACTTGGCTCAACCAATCAGAATCAAGGACCGGAGCTATCCGCTTTATAACAGGGTTTCTATTGCACTCAGTTACTCAGAAGCCTGAGGTGGGAAAGTGAATCGATATCAATGATCTCACAGAGATCCACAGAGCGTCTGAACTCTGGAATCCCCCGTTGGTGGCGTCGCTCAACTCATATTTCACCTCTTTCTATTATCGCTACAAACAATGCCGCCCGAGCCGGCCACCGATATGACCACTGCGCTCTTCTGAAAAAAGCCAGGACAATGCTTTTGCACCCTCTAACAGGAAGAAGATGAGAATAACATGGTTCAAAAGAACCAGGTCGTGTTCCAAAATGACACAAATATGAAACACCTCATGCTGGTGTTGAAATAATAAAACCTCTAAATGAAATCAATCCCAACATCATGATTCCAAGAGAATAAAGACTTAGCTTCAGCCAAAGCCTTTCAGAGAGAACTCAAAAAAATTACAAAAAACACCATAAAAGTGCACATTTAAACATTGAGCGTCATTTATCTTTCTGTTGTTAATTTGCAATTTACTGTGTCAGTTATTATTATTATTATTATTATTTATTTTATTTGAAATAAAATAAATAATTTACTTTCAAAATTTATTTTCTCAAATACTATTATTAGTATTTATTAATATTTAATATAATATTTTTTTATTAATTATGCTAATTATAATACATATGAAAATAATACATTATTAATACATATTTAATAATGAATTGCGTCAATAATAATTATTGACATTATTATTAATAAATATTCATTAATAACTACTACTTATAATAATAATAGTAATAATAATAATTTAGCAAAATATAAATAATTATTGAAAGTAATTATTATTACATAAAAATATTAATATTATCATTAGGACATTTATTTTTATAATTATTATACAATTTATTTGTAATGTGATATTCTCAATTATTATTACCAGTAGTTTTTTTTATTTAATATAATTATTATTATTAATTATAATAATCATCATCAGAATAATTATAAAAATAATATATAATGAATACACATTTAATCATTTATTGCATTGATAATAATTATTTACATTATTATTAATAAATAATAATTAATAAGTACTACTACTTATAGTCATAGTAATAATAATTAAAATAGAAATAATTATTAAAATTAATTAATAATAATAATTACTATTATTGTTATTATTATTATTAGAATATACATTTTTATATTATACATTTTATTTGTAATGTGTTTTCTCGATTTCTATTACTAGTATTATTTATTATTAGATAAATAAATAAACACATTAATAAATAATACATTTATTAATAATAATGATATCATCACTCATTTATATTCTTGTCATACGTCTTCAAAATACATCTTGGGCTTCCATTTCTTTACATTATTGATATTTTTGTTTTAGACTAACAGCATCCGTCCCAATTCGACTTAACTTCTCCATACGGAGAAGAGCAGCATGAGCACACTTCCCATAGAAGAAAGAGAGTCAAATGCATCTGAATGAGTAAATCATGACAGAATATCCATTTTCAGCTAAACTATCCCCTGAAGACAGTTAGTCCAGAACCAAAAATACATGTCCTTTGCAAAAAAAGAAAGACAGATAGCCGTCTTCTAACACCCAGCACAGTTTCTAAGTGCTGCTGTAAAAGTTCTCTGCTCTTTACATTTCCGTCTCCAACACAACCAAAGCGTGGAAAGGAGCAGAACACGTCCGTTTCCCAGAGCTGTGATTCAGAGGACAAGACTATATATTATTCCAGCTGTCTGGGAAGAGCATTAACCCTGAACATCTCACTTCCAGCTAGAAAAACCGTGTGTGTGCAAAGCTAACAGAACATGCAAACAATCAGGGTTACCCGATGACGCAAACATGCAAATCATTAGGAAACACTCCTCCAAATGACATGAGAGGCTGTGAATTATGAATGTAAATGTTTATGAATTTGAGCTAGGATTTTTCCAATGCAATTACTGTAAACTGCTCACAGGTTTGCAGCGTTTGAGTCTGAAGGGCCCCTCCTGTCTGAGCTTGTAGTACAGGTAGTAGATGGTGAAGCCGAACGTGGAAGGGGCGTGGTCAAACACAACATGCAAATTAGATCCGAGCTGAGAAACATTCAGCGTCTTGGGCTTCCAGACTGTCAGGGAAGAAAGAGAAAGAGCAGCACGGTTGGTTTCGGTTTCATTTGAGATCCTGTTTAGGCCGTTTCACAGCTTGACTAACAAAAACAGATGAATTGGATTTGACATCTTTTTCTCTCTCTAAAGAACTCACATGGTTTGCAGACGAGGTTATCTGGGCCAAGAAGCACTTCACAACCTGTGAGAACGCAAGGAACAAGGCAGAGAAATTACTTCCTTTTGTTTTTGCACAATTTTTCCAATTTTAAACATTTTAAACATCTATTAAGTTAGAATATGACACTAAGTGATTGTAAAAAAAAAAAAAATAAAAAAAAAATTAATATTTTATCAATTATTTTAATTATAAATATTTATAAAAAAAAATTAATGAAAAATATAAATGTCTAATAATAACAACAACAATGAATTATACATTATAAAATGAACAAATAAATGATCATTATTTTATAAGTATTTTAATTAAATTTATAATGAATTATAAACATTTAATTATACATTTGTCATTTTGTGGACCAGATTATTAAATTATGATTAAAAATATATATAAAAACCTAAAAGAATTTTTTTTTATAAATATTATAAATCATAGTAATAAAAAAAACGATAAATATTAAAAATTAATTACAAAATAAATTATATTTATAATCCCATTTTAAACATTTAATTATAAATTTGTCATTTTTTATAACAGGATATGTTTTAATGATTTTAATTATAATTATAAATATTTTTTTTTTATAAAGACCACATTAATGTTAAATAAATACAAATATTTTTTTTTCCAAAAGCCTTAAAGAAATGGCCAGAAAAACTTTTTTTTTTTTTTTTTGTAGAGTACGTTTACTTCTGCGCAAAAAAATGTCAGGAAGAAGCAATTATTAAAGTAATTTTAAACTTTAAATATCCATTAAGTTAGAATATAAAACAATAACTAATAGTAAAAAATAAGTAATTTGTCATTTTGTGTTCCAGAATATTTTTAATAATGGCATTAATATTTATAAATATTGAATAATAATATTAAATATTTAACTATATATTTTTTTCTAAAAGTAGGACAAAATAAAGCCATAAACATGTTTTTTACAGTATCGTTTCAGGCTTAACACTCACTGTTAGTGCGCAGAAAAGATGGCGGAAAGAAGCTGTCGTTCAGGAACGTGGGAAACGGTACGATTCTGACCATGTAGTCCGTCTCAAAGGCGAGACCAGCGAAGGGCTGTGAGCTCATCCTCTGTTGGAAAAACACGAAAGGGTGCCAAACAGATGAATATGAACATAAAAATTCATTTCCACTAAATTGCGTGTCTAATCTAAAGCATATTATACTTACAACGGTTTTGTAAGAGAAGTTAAGCTGTCGCGGATCCTTCAGGATCATGTGCTGGCACTGCTTTCCCTCGGGATTCTTGTCCTCCAGATACACTCTGAATCCCTTCACATGCTCAATACCTAGCATGAATTAAAGGGGATTAGATGATATAAATCCAGATGACTGCAGCACACCTGTGCAACTGATGGCTTTGAAAATGCATGAATTATCAACCAATTCATGTTTGCATTGTACCAAAAGAAATTATAGAATGCATCACATCCTAAAAGGCATTGAATGGAACATATTTTTCCATTTCATCTTGGGAGTTTGTCGAAGTTTACCGGCTCAAAAATTTAAATGTAGCCTTTTATGGAAATTCTTCATCCTTCTGATCTGATTAAATACAGTAGGTTGTTTTTGCAACTGTAGCATTAATTCTTTGATAACTGATGCAATTCATATTTTTGCATTTTTAGTCGATTTATAACGTTAGACAATGTTTTTTGGTCAATATATCTTCTTATGGCCATATTCCACCCTTTCTGATCCTCAGTTATCTGATGCAATTCACATTTATAGAATAGGTCACAAACTAAAAAGCATCAAAAAGGACAATTTTTTTTTTGCATTTTATTTTTTCCTGGAGCCACTTTTTAATATTAGTCAAGGTTTATTGCCCTAAAAATGTAAATGTAGCTTTTTAAGGCCATTTCAGATCTGAATAAACAGGTTGTTATTGCTACTATACCTTTTAGATTCTATTAACTGATGCAGTTCACATTTTTAGAATAAACCACATCCTAAAAGGCATTAAAATTGCCTCTTTTTTTGGACTTATGTCGGTCAAAGTTTATTGGCTCAAAAATGTAACTATAGCTTTTAATGGCCATTTTTCACTCTTTCTGATCTGAATAAACAGGTTGTTTTTGCTACTGTACCTTTAAGATTCTCAGATAACCGGTGAAATTCATGCTTATCGAACAGATCACAACCTAAAAAGCATTAAAAGATTACTTTTTTTTATTTTTTTTTATGTTAGTCAGATTTTCTTGCCCCAAAATGTAGCTTTTTATGGCCATTTTCACCCTTTCAGATCTGAATAAACAGGTTGTTTTGCAACTGTACCTTTAAGATTCTCAGTTAACTGATGCAGGTCACATTTTTAGAATAAATCACATCCTAAAAAGCATTAAAAGGAACACGTTTGCATTTCATTTTTTTATTTTTTGGAGCTGATTTTAAATGTTAGTCAAGGTTTAATGGCTCAAGAATGTAAATGTAATTAGGGTCAAAGTTTGCAATTTCAGATGTGTGGGATGTGCACAGAACTTTTAAAGCATGCACCATTTTTCCTCCTTTTTTAACCTTGCTTTCTTTCCCTCGGTTTCTTTTTTTTACTAGCACCTCTGAAGACAGAGCGGACGGGAGCGTGCGTGCCAGCGGAGCATTCCCGTGCCCTTCAAAGTGTGCCAGCCTGCCTCCCTTTTAATTAGATTTCTGTCTTATCAGTTGCAGAGGGAAGAGGGGAGAAGAAAAGGCTCCCGCACACATTCCGTGTGGTTCCGATTACCGCGGCGGGGAGCGGCCTGATGGGACGGGTGTAACTCCACACCTCCACCATCCTACAGATAGCATCAAGAGAGAGCCGCCCCGTCACACACAACCTTCAAAAACACCAGTGAAGGTGGAAAAAAGATGTGGAACTGGTTGTGCGTCTCTCGTTTTCCTTGCTTTTTATCGGCTCTTGTAGAGGGCTGCTTTAAGTAATCAAGTTAATGCATTAGGTATTATGAACTAATAATGAAAAATAGTTTATTCAGGTTAATGTAATTTCTAGTGATGCACTATGATGTTTTCAGTTGATGTGTGAAAAAACTTCACTAAACATTCATTGTTTAATGTATGTTTGAATAAATATGTCATGAAACAAGTTTTTATTATATGCAAAGTAAAAAAATTTATTTTTCAACAACAAATTGGAGTAAAACATAATTATATCATGAAAAAAAGTTTATATAAACACTTGATCAATTAAAAAAAAATTATAATATTTTTTTTAATGTTTTTTTAAAAAATTAACTTAAAATTTAAATGCATAAATAAAATTGATTATTATTAAATTTGATTAATTAACTGAAACATTATTTTTGGTTTTCAGGTGTATTT
This sequence comes from Cyprinus carpio, assembly GCF_018340385.1. Lineage (NCBI taxonomy): Eukaryota > Metazoa > Chordata > Actinopteri > Cypriniformes > Cyprinidae > Cyprinus > Cyprinus carpio. Next base: position 23,565,518 of record NC_056582.1, on the reverse strand, counting down.
TTGGCTAAATGAATCTGTATCTCTACAAAAACTCATTTTGGTGCATCATTATTAAAATATAAATTTTCATTTCATGATCAAACATATAAAAACAAAAAATTATATTTCTAAATAATATTAATCTAGATCAGGGATCACCTGAATCCATTGGACCTAACATCTGCACTTGAAGCACCTTCTGCAAAGTTTATATTTCAATAATTAAAAAACACATTTGCATGTTCATGGTTCTTTAATATTGGTTACAAACAAAATATTTAATAATCTTTTTTGTGTTTTATTTAGATTTTCTTTATGCATATTTATGTATATAAAATAGTATAAAATATCAGTTTTGCTCTCAAACACAGCATATTTGATTGCATTAAAAGACACAAATGTAACTACACAATTATGAAGCCACATGATCATTTTAAATAGGAAACATGCGCATGCATCATTCAAGGTTTGTTGTCAGAAACCAAATGATATTGCTTCGGGTTTGTCACATAACTGAATGAAAAAAGTCAAGTTCGAGATGTGAGAACTGATGAAGAGGACGTTTTTTGTGAAGAAAAATGTCATACGATAACGGAATATGCAGCAGTGCAAATGAGATTTGTGAAGGACTACATGTAAAAAGATTTAAATTTTGGCCTTTTGGGATATTTTTTTTTTCTTTTTGGAAGTTGCTGGTCATAATATGCTTTCATTGCATGCAAAACAGCATCTCTAAGACCTTCCAAAATATCTTTGAGGGTGAATAAATGATGCATTTTCATTTTTTGGGTGGACTGTCCCTTTAAGCTCAGTGCATGAGGAAAAGGCCCCACACCCAAGGCTTTCTTCTTTGAGTTTCTTTAATATACACCTGAGCTGTGTCAAGTCCTGCCCCAGTCAAAAGGATTAACCTCGAGCGAACAACAGGCCACATTGTCCCACTCGTCAACCGAAAGCTCGCATTACCAAGTTCAATAGCGCCCTGGCAGACGGAAGTGAGGGACATCCCCGTCTTTCTCTCAGCCACACACGCACACATTCCTCACAGGACAAAAATCACAGCGCTGCTATGCAATGTCTCTTGGACGGATCCATAGGACTGTCAGGGCTGAAGAATAATACGTCCCGGGAGGAGGGAACCTGCAGCTTTGATCAGGAAGAGCAGGAACTCTCTTTGAACAGCCTTTCTTTGAGCTCCTGTTCCATTCTCTCCAGGCTGGAGATGGACTGAGATAAATCACCCTCATGTGCAACCACCCGTGCAACACACATGCACTTTAAAATGTGCTTTGTTATGGGTTCGTGCACGCTAATGGAAAGTGCAGACACGCAGTCTGAAATCTCTGTTTTAGGACTGTTTTGGGGACACAATCTTTTCCATCGACTGAAACACCAATGGTTATTGATTTCAGTCGAGAGAAGTAACGGACTAAAATAAGTAAGTTTTCAGTTGGTCAAATTTGCCATTAAGAATAAATTTTTTTGTGACAAGATGCTTGTTTTTTGTCGCATCATATCAAATTGACACTAAATGCAACTAAAATGCATCTAAAAAGTTTTTTTTCTTATTAAAAATTAAAACATATTGGCAAAAATGCAATATATATATATATATACACACACATGCAAACATATATATTATCAGTCTTTATTATAAGACAAATTCACACTAAATAAGCAAAAAAGTGATAAATATATAGACAGAAATATATAAAAAAATAAATAAAAAACTGCAAAATAACAAATATATGTTGATATATAAATATATAATAATCTAAGAAATTATAGTAAATGCAACCAATAAGGAAAAAGCGACAAAAATTTAATACAATATAAAAATGCAAAAAATATATATTAATATTTATATAAAATCTAACTTATGACACTAAATGCAACTAATAAGTGCAAAAATGAAAAAAAAAATGCTAAGAAACATAAATTATCAGTCTTTATTAGATAAATTCACACTAAATAAGCAAAAAAGTGATAAATATATAGACAGAAATATATATATTATATATATGAAAAATGAAAAATATATGTTGTTTTTTGATTTTATATTTATATAAGAAATTACAGTAAATGCAACCAATAAGAAAAAAGCGAAAACATTTAAAATACAATATAAAAATGCAAAAAATATATATTAATATTTATATAAAATCTAACATGACACTAAATGCAACTAATAAGTACAAAAATGAAAACAAATATATCCAAAGAAACATAAATTATCAGTCTTTATTAGACAAATTCACACTAAATGCAACTACTAAATAAGCAAAAAAAGTAGAAACAGAAAATAAAATGCAAAAAATATATATATTAATATATAAATATATAATCTAACAAATTATACTAAATGCAACTAAGTGCAAAAATTAAATATATATATGTATTAATAAATATGCAAAAACATAAACATTCATACATACATGCATATACACACACACTTTTTTTTTTAATTTTTGCATATGTTATTTGCATTTAGTGTAATTAGTTTGATATACATACACATACATACATACATACACACACATATGCATACCCTTCTTTATTATCTTACAAAATTAAACTAAATGCAACTAATACAGAATTCTTGGTTGCAATTTATGTGAATCTGCTTGATAATAATGTTTGTGATTTGTGATTACGTCATGTCTTTTTTTAGACAAATTTTTCATTTGTATTACTGTTGTTAACTACTTCTAAATGCAATTTTTGTGTTGTTGTTTTTAAATGGTTTTGTAAATTGTTTGATATGAGATAGGCCCATCCCTTATCTACTAAAAGATAATCCCACCCCATTGGGACTCCACTGGGACAGAAATTGAAATGTCGGGTGTTTTAAAATAGTTTCACAAACACAGCGGAGAAGAAACCTACCGAGAGGGCTGGCCATCCAGTGGACCACCACAGCCGCCTGGCTGTCACAAGACAAATGAGTGTAGGTGATGTTGTTCACTTCATGGATGGCGTGCTTCCCCAGCAGATTCCAGTTCAGAGAGCAGTCTAATTGGGACAGAAAGAGCAGGAACACAAAGAGAGAGAGAGTGAGAGAGTGAGTGAAACAGAAAGTCAGGCAGTGTTTCCCAGTGAGAACATCGGTGAGATTCTTTGGCAAGCGACGAGAGAAAATATGCAGCCATGCGAGGAGACACTCTTTCCCTCCCCCTTCCTTCCTTCTTTCTTTCTTTCTTTCTTTCACTTGTTTCTTTCTTCTCAGTGACTCCAGATAAGCAGGTATAGGAAGAGGAGCAGCCGATTGTGTCCCTCACACCCCGTCGCTCTTTTTTTTTTTACACAATCCCTATTGTGATGCTAACCAGAATCAGGCCCGTTCCCGTTCGTGGTCACACACAATGAGGACTGAATGCCGAGGAGAAACAGGGATTAGCTACAGGATGAGAAACTTGACTTTTCAGCACTTAAGGGGAGGACAAGAGCTCAGGAAGCTTGACTGAAACAACATTTGGCATTAACAAAAGAATAAATGCTATATTAAGCCAAGCAGAGAGAATCAATTAGGGGTGAATCATACAAAGAACATTCCCGGGTCATATTTCTCACCAAAAATCACTTTATATAACATATAGATAAAAGAATGCATTGCTTTAAATGCAGAGAGTGTCATTTCTTTGCCTCTAGCATCACCGAATGGAACAATAATGACTGTTTTCAAACAGGTTGCCTAAATACACTTCCCTGCTTTCTATTGGCTGGCAAACAGACCGTCCCACCCCAAACTCATACCATTGGTTGAACCAATGTTGCTCAAATAAATTCAGCAATGTTGTGATGTTTTGAGACGAAATACTGCAACGTCAAAAAATATGACAAGCACTACATTTAAAGAAACATAAGCTTATATTTAGTATTTATTTCTTTTGTGTTTAGTGAAAATAAATTTAATTTTCTTTTTTTGTTGTTTAATTTTGGCTTATTTAAATAAAAATTATTTTTAATAGAAAATCACAATCATTTTTCATTACCATAATGCTAAATAAATGATATATTATTTAAATCGTAAAGTACTGATGCATCAATGTAGTGTGTACTGCCTTTCTTTAGTTTTAGTTTTTAATTTATGCTGATTTAAATAAAAAAAAATATTTTTTTAATTTTCTCAAACAATTGTCTTAATGCAAAATAATTAATAAAATTTGATTTAAACTACAAAGTGTTGATGCATTAATGTAGTATGTGTACTGTCTCTTTTGAATTTACTATTTTGTTTGTTTTAATGTATGCTGATTTAAGCTTTTTTATTAAAAAAAATATTTTCCTAAACAATTCTTATTACCATAATGCAAAATAAATAATAATTATATTAAGTTGTACAGTATTGATGCATCAGTGTAGTATTGTACTGCCTTTTTATTTTATGTTTTTGTTCATTTTAATTAATGCTGATTTAAATAAAATAATTTTAAAAATAATAGTTTTCATTATCATAACGCAAAATAAATGATGATATATTATTTAAATAGTAAAGTATTGATGCATTAATGTAGTGTGTACTGCCTTTATCAGTTGATTGCTTGTTTTTTTATTTCACACCAAATTTAGTTTATTATGCTCTTATTTTTATTTTTTTAGTTGATTTAAATAAAAATAATTGTAATTAAAAAAATTACACACACACACATACATATACATACATATATATATATATATATATATATATATATAAGATATAATAATATATATATATATATATATATAGATATATATAACATACTAAAGATATCTAATAAATTCTAATAATTCTAATTCTAATAATTAAATAATAACTAACAAATAATTATATATATAAAGCTATATATATACTTAAATAAGGATATCTATATATAGATCCTCTCTATTATATATATATATATATATATATATAATTTTTATCATAATTTATCAATAATGTTTTAATAATATAGTATAATAGAGTATCCAATGAGAATTATCAAGAATAAAATTAAGAAAAATTATATTTTGAGAGTTTGTATTATAAGAGTTTGTTTTGTGATTTGAGAAGGAAAGCATCCAGATGCATGATGCAGTTTATGAGAACTTAAAAGAACTGATGGAGTCAAAATAAGGTTATTAACTGTATAGTTAGACACAGGTCTGATAATAAAGTGTCTTACTGTCGTATCGAAACGTGACTCCGAGTTTGCGGCCGCTCTCGTCTGCGCTGGAAAACTGCGTTCCCTGCGGAGAAAGAGAACAGGAAACAGTTTAGAAAATGAATGTGACATTACATGAATGCAACATCTGAAGTTGGCTGTGATGGCAGCGTTGAGGCCGTGCATGAGACAAACAGCGACTTGTGTAACAGGAATGTGAGTTCAAGCCTTGAAAAGCAGCAGCGCTTCATGTGGTGACAGCCAAAGCACACAATCCCACAATTATGAGACTCCTGGTCTTATCAGCGGAAGCCAATAGTGCCATAAGACTGATATTACTCTGTATCATAAACATCGACATAACCCTTCTGTAATATCCGTCTTGTGTATCACTGATCAGAACCCAGAAGGGTTAATGAGTGGTTCCAGAGCAGAGGTTAGATGTTTATAGGGTTAAGTCTGAATAATGAGCTTGCTTGAAGGTGGATCAACAGGAGGTGAATGAGACTCGCGAGCTCTGTAATCAGCGTGCCAGATCAGGGCGGATTTAGAGTTGAGATATTTGTGGTCAGCGTGCCAGATCAGGGCGGATGTCTAAAAACAAAAAGAAAGATACATAAAATAGGGACTATCAAATAAAGCGAGCATATGTAACCCTAAAAAGGCCTTAAAATAAATAATAAACCAGCGTACTAATCGACTTCCCTCGTAATATTTAACGTAAATAAAGTGCATTAAATAGCGGGAAGAAGGCAATAAATATTTACTTCTCTGTGAGAAGATGAGAATGTAGACAAAGTCAATAATGATATAATGGATATACCCACTACATATCTAGCATTCATACAACAAAATATTAGTTAGTAATTTAACACTTGTGTTAATAAAAGTGTCACGGTAAACATAATTTGTAAATTAAAATCTTCAACATGAAATCTGAATAATCAAACAATTAAAAGAATTAAGTTAAGTTGAAAGTGAAATATAAATAGTATGTAAACATAAGAGATGGAAGAAGTAGAAGGATCGACAAAAACGTTGGTAAACTAATAAAAAAAAAATCTTGTTGACAAATCTCAACCAACGTTTAATAATGTTAAACCTGATTAAAAGACAAATAAGGGAATCTAAAAGTAATAGTAATACTCATACAAAAAAAAAGTAATATAAAAAATAATTCTGTGTAAGTAAAGTATAAATTTAGAAGACATTAAAAAAAGAATTCAAGAAAATACAATTAAAACAGAAACGAAAAATAGTAAATGAATGAATATAAATAAATTTATAAAATTTGACAAATAAAATACATGTATTAGAAAAAGCATAAAATTTAATATGTTTGTAATAAAAATATAGAGTATAAATGTATGAAAAAAGACAGACATCATAAAGAATTATAAATTATCTTTGAATAAGATATAATGAGTGAAATTTTTTTTTTTTTTTTTTTTGTTAATGTTGTTAATAAATTAAGTAATTTTGTTAATATAAAAATTTTATTTATTTATTTATTTATTTTTTATTACTATTTAGGTTTTATTTATTTTTACTTTAGCTTGAGTTTTTATTTATTTCCAGCTAGTAATTTTAGTCCTTCAACTTCAGCTGCCACTTCAAAAAATAATTTTGACAAAGTATATGTGGCACAAAATGCATGTATATATTGTGTTTTTTTTATTAGGAAATACATACAATGATTTCTTTTTTTATTTTTTTAATTTAAATGAATCAAAAACTATAAAAAATACATCTTATATGTCATTGGTTGAATAATATGCACCTGTTTGTGTCACTCTGGGAAAGCAATTTTCAATGCTGATCTGCTTGTATCCCGGTTTGGAGCGTCTATGCTCCCTGTACAATCCTTTTTTTTCTCCAAACACATAAATCATCCGGAGTTTTCCTGCAAAACCTTCCTCTGGAAACCTCAACAACCACATAACCAAAGATAAACATGACAGACGACTTTTCTGACGTGCGCATCTATATTACGGAGTTTTAATGTGAAAGATTACTTTTGTGATGTCAATAAAGTAATTGTCAATGATATTTTTCTTACATTAGAAAAGCTGCTGCTTGGCAAAAAAAAATAAAATTGCTTTGTGGGAAAAATACCAAGCTGAAGTGTACATGGGTGGTTTTTTTTTTTGTATGTGGGGTAAATTGAACAGAAAATCTGGTGGACCCCTTCCTGAAACCTAAATAATCCAGCAAACAACCTGATTTTAGCAAAAAGCCTGACAATTACTGCCCAAACCAATCAGTGAGCTTGCTATTAAACAAAAAACGTGTGGAGTAAACGAGTCCCCCCAAACAATATGCACCAAGAGTAATCTGCCTTTTAATTTGAACCATTCCCTGCTCCCTTTTTCTCTACAGGATGTGTAACTGTTGGAAGGGCGCTCCCGTTACACTTCCTTTTAAACCCCCGCCGCGTAACCTCCGGGGCCCTACCCGTAAAAACCCTGGAACCAAAGTTGTACAGCTAACAGACCAAACAGACGGGGGTTTTTATTCTAGTAAAAAAACACTTACCACTATTACCAACATAAGTTTTTTTGTTTGTTCTGGTTGTGAAAAAATAACGCCCTGAATTTTTTTTTGTAGAATAAATGAATGATATTATTTTAGAATAAATAAAAAAAATGACCAAAGACTCCTTTAATCCTTTACTTTTAAAAATTAAAATTTTACTTTAATGTTAAATGCTAATAAAATATACTATATAAATAAATAAAAAACTAAAATAGAAAGACCAAAGAGGGCAGCATTAATAAGTAGAAATATAAACATCTACAGACAAACAGACCAGGGTTATTACATGTTAAATGCTAATAAAATATACTAGAAATCGTATAGGATAATATCATAAGTAATAAAATCATAGTTATAAAAGTATCAATAATATATATATAATAGTATAATATAGATAATCCCCCATATAACCACACACTTTTAACAAAAGTAAGCAAAAATTTATGTTAAATTGGAAATTTTAGAAAATCTAGAAAAATAAATAAAAGTAAAAAAATCACTAAAAAAAAAGTAAATTTTTTTTGAAACTTTAACGAAAAATTTAAAAAAAAAAGCACAAATTCAAATTTTTTACAAAAATTTTAAAAAAAATGAAAACAACAAACCCTTTTTGTTTAAAAATGTGGTTTGAAATATATGTTTTTTAAGAGTTAAGTACAAAAAAAAACTAACTAGCTGAAAAAAAACAAATTTAAAACCAAACTAAAAAATAACATTTAAAATAAATTTTCACCCCTAAAACAAGTTAATTAAAAAAATTAAAATTACAAAACCTGGGAAAATAAAATAAAAAGTAAACACTAATTAAAAACCAATGTAATTTGTTTAAAACAATCTTACAACGCCTAACCAAAGTTAAAGAAAAAATTTTTGGAGTTTTGTTTAAATAAATAATTCATGTAACTGAATAAATTTTCCTTATAAACTGAAAAATGTTTGTGGGTTCCCCCCCCTTGGCAAATTCTAAGCTGAAGATAATTTTAAGTACTAAAATTAACTAAAAGAAAATAAAAATTAAAAAAACCCGAAATAACAAATAAAACATAAATTTAAACGTAAATTGGTAATATTAAAAAAAATCTAATCACAATTTGGTCCCCAAAAACAGCATAATTATTTTAACTTACTAAAACTGTGAAAACAAAATATATATATATTATAGAAAACAATCACTCAAAAAGTATAAAAAATTAAAATGAAAATTCCCCAAAAAAATTATTTAAATAAACCACGAAAAAATAACACTGAAACAGAAACACCAACGCAATAAATACATGGAACATTGAACACCACAATAAAATTACATAAAACAATTAAAAAAAGGCCTTTTTTCTAGTGTTTTTCCAAACAAAACAAATCTAATTATCGATATTTTAAACACCAAAAGATTTTAACTTTATTTCAGTTTTTGAGAGGGGCGCCAAAAACAAACACACATTTTTTTCCCCCCTTTCAAATTTTCTTCCCCTCAATTTTTTCCCTCCTTAAAAAAAAACCTGGCCGCAGCGAAAGTCCAAAGGAAAAAGTAATTCTGTGGGAAAAACCCATCCTGGCCCTTTTTTTACTGGAAACTCCACTTTTCTGGAAGTGTTACAACCACGCTGCCAGGTAAATGAACTGAATGGGAACGAAAGCGAACAAACTAATTTGTTTGCTTTGAAAGCCCCCCCTTTGGCCCCCTCCCTAATTTAACTCGATAGGATTTTTTTAGGTAGCAAGAAGAATCTGTCCCCCCAGAACCTAATTTCCTCATTTTTTAAAGCAGCAGAAATTAACGTTAGAACAGTCCCTAGCCCCTTTTCCAAGAGGCAAGCAAAAAACCTAAGTGGGCCTTTTGTTCCTGGCCCCTGCCCTGTTCCCTGTGGCCCCCGGGCGGTCCCTGAGGTCCCCCCCCCAACAAAGCGGGAAAAACCAACCACGAACCCAGCTTCCCTTATTTTGCCACGACACCCTCTTTTCAACAACCCTTGCAGCTAATCCTCAGGCCCCGCGGCGAACACTTTCCCATCTCCTCTGAAAATGGTTTTCGGTTTTAAGCCGGTTAAAATAGCCCAACTTGCTCCAACAAATAAAAAACAAGTTTTGCAACTAAAACTCCCCTTCCCCCACCCAAAAAGTGTTTTTTTTTTCGCCCAGAAAGTCCAAATCCGCTAATAAACTCATGCCTTCAAATAGTTTTTTAAAGGGTTAATCATTTGAAAAAAAGACATTATACAGTGAAAAACCATGGGACAGGCCTGAACTTTCCACGACGTGTAATGCTACAATTAATCACTTTCATGCATTATGCAGATTGCTTTTATAGTAATTATCAGGCTTGAGATAGTTTTGCATTTATCATTCATATTTTCCCTGATAAGTGAACCCATTATCTGCTGTTGGCTAATCGATAATCTAATATTACGATTTGAGCCACCCAGATTACCACACACAGTTTTAATATGATTTATAAAACAAAAAACAATAATAAAGACCCTTGTCCCCTTCATTAATATATTACGTAATAATAGATTAAAAATATATCTATTTATATTAATATAAACTAATATATAATTATAATACTTACATAAGAACAGTTTATTTATAACCAAGAACCATTTTTTTTTTTTTTTCAAAGCTTTTTTGTTTTTTATTAAATATAATATACTAAGTATATAAATGATCAAATAATTAATATAATAATATATTATTATATTGATATATTAATAATATGTCCCCAGTTTAAATAAACAAAGTTATAACCCTTACTAACTATAGAACAAAAGCCATCCCTAATTGATCCCCCCCCCCGTAAAAAATTTTATGTTGTTTAAAATAAATAAGACAATGAACAAATGACAAATGAACACATGACAAAAAATTAACAACCCTTATTTTTTTATATAAATATTTTTTTTTTTTTTTTTGCTGAAAACAATTAGTTTTTTTGTTTTTTGGTTTTTTTTGTTCCCAGAAACCTTTTTTTGCCACCTAAATGTTACCTGCCATGAATACTTATTTACACATATATTTTTTTAATGTAAAGTGTAGTTTTAATTTGTAAAAAAATTTAAAATTACGTTAAAATTTTATTGTCAATGGCAAAACTAGTAATTATTAAATCAATATAACTAGGTTGTGGGGTCCCCCCCCCCCCTGAAAAACAACCCTTTTTACAATTAACCTAATGTAAAATATAATTATAATATTGCCTTTTTTTTTTTTGTATTTCATATTTAGAAACATAATTAAACAATGGCAATATGTGTTTTTTTTTTAATGTGGGTTTTTTTTGAGATTTATTTTTTTTTCAGTTATAATCCAAGACCTTTCGTACTATTATTTCTTTAGTTTGTTTTTATTTTACATTAGACAAGAACTTTCCCCCTGAAACTAATATAGTACACCTTTATATATATAATCCCTTGGCCACCTACCTGAACCCCACCCATTGCAACACATTACTACAGATTAAAATTAATCTAAATTTTATTTAATCTAAGTTTTTCTATTAAAGTTGCCATATTATTACCAGTAGTTTTTTTTTTTTTTTTTTAATAATAGACATAAGATTAGTGTTTTTTTTTTCATTTTTTCCAGACTTTGTGTTTTTTTTAGAAAAACCGTTCAAAATAGAAAGATTTTCTTTTTTTTTAATTGTTAAAAACAACTTTAAAGTTCCTTTCCCTTTCCTCTTTTTGATTTTTTAATTGAAACCCAATGTGTCCCCCCCATGTGTTTGTTTAGTTTTTTTTTTTCCCCTCCCTTCTCGCCGGGCCTATCTGTTGAAGGGTGGGGGTGGGTTGGTGTGGGTGGGTGTGTTTTGTGGTTGGGTTGGGTGGGTGGGGGGGGTGTGGGGTTGTTGGGGGGGTGTGGAGGAAAAATGAAGTGGGTTTGTTTTGTGAGGAAAGGAGGGGTCTCCTTGATTGTGGCACCAATACCCCTCCCTAACAAGCCCTGTTTTCCCCCCCCAAACTTCCCCCCCGAACAACCTTTTTTTAATGACCTTGCCCCCCAACGAGTCCCTTCTCCTTCCTGTTAACTTGAAAAGGTGCCCCCCGTTCCGTCCCCCGGGCCCTTGAGGAAGGAAAAGCATGGAGCCATGAGACCCCCTTCCCGTTGGGCGCTCGCCCTGAAAAAACGTTCCCCCCCCCCCCCCCTCCGCCCTCCCGTTGTTTTTGCTAATAGCCCCCCCGCAAAGTCCCCCCCCCATTGTGTTGTCCAAATCCTAAAACTTTTCAAATGGACAGTTTTTTGGGCTGGGGCTTGGGCTGAACCTGAGGCCCCCAAATTAAAAACCCTTGCCTTGCCCTCCCCCATTGTTTTTACGAAACGAGCAAAAATGGTTGCCCGTTGGATGGTAAAACCCCAAGCCAGTCAAGACGGCGTTTCCAACAAGGGGTTCCCCCCCCACTCTTTTTTCAAATTAGTGGCTTATTAAGTGATTTTGGGTTAAAAAGAGGTAAGAACCCCCTATGGTTTGCCTTTTTTTGTTTTTTTAATGACCGGGGTCATAACCCACACCCGTGGAAAACTGAACACAGACACACCCAAATGGAACCCAGATCGCCCAAGACCACTCTCACAATTACCACACCAATAAGCACTGTGTTTCTGCAAAACCAATCAAAATCCGTAAACTAATGGGTTTTTATGGACATTTTTTTTTTTGCAGTGAAGGATTTACCCTATGTTTTTTTGTTTTTTTTTTTTCTAAATTTTGAGATTATTAACATTAATCGAAATGTATAAAATTGTTAATCTGAAAAGATTGGAAAGTTTTTGCAGCCCCGCAAAACAAAAAACTAACAAAAAAAGTCCCCCAAAAAGCAGACAACCTTTTAACACTCCCTTCAAATCAACATTGCAAGTAACCCAAGGTTTTTTTTTTTGGCCATGTTTACACGCAAGTGTTAAAAAATGGTTTTTTTTATGAATTGTTGTACTATACTATAAAAACTATGATTATTTAAGTAAATTTTAAAATTCATTTTGTTTTTTTTTTTTTTTTTTTGTCATACTCTTTTTTTTTTTTTTTTAAATTTTTTATTTAAATTTTTGAAAGTACATTTTTTTGGTTTTTGTCCTGTGTTTTTTTTTGTTTTTTTTGTCCCCCCCCAGTTTTTTTTTTTAGAAGGTTTTTTGTTTTGGTTTTTTTTTTTTTGATTAATTATTTTTTTGTTTTAAAATCATTTTTTGAAATTTTTTTTTTTCTATTTGTTTTCAAGTTTTTTTTTTTTTTATTTTGAGTTAAAGGTTTTTTTTTTGTTCAAAAAGTGTTTTTTGTTTTTTTGTGTGGGTTTTTTTTTGTCCCCCCCCATTTTTTAAGAGTTTTTAAATTTAATTAATTTTTTTTAGATATTCCCCCCTTAGTTTGGTTTTTTTAATTCCCCCCATTTTTTTTCTTTTCCACAAGTAAACGATTTTTTTTTAGATTTTTTTTTTTTATAATCAAGTGTTTTTTTTTTCAAAACCATTAAAATTTACAAATAAGAAAAATGCCCCTAGCCCTTGGGCGACCCAGCCTGAAAATACAAACTTTTTTTTTTAATATCAACAATGCTAAATATAGTTTTTTTTTTTTTATTTTTTTTGTTAAATTTCAAGTAAACCAATTGTTTTAATGGGTTGGTTTAAATGTTTTTTTTTTTTTCCTGTAAACATAAATAACCCCCCCTGGGTTTTTTTTTTTTTTTTGGTCCTTTTGGCAAAAATGTTTTTTGTGTTTGGAAAGAAAGTCCCCCCCCCCCTCTCCCTTTCCTGCTCCAAAACCAACGCAAGGCATTTATTTAATTTGAAGGAAAACTACAGCTAAAACAAGCTCATAAATTTTGGGGGTGAACATTAGTAATTTACAAAGGTTTTTTTTTTCAAATAACTGTTGTTTTCCCCCAATGGAAATCTAATGGGTTTATAAATTTTTTTTAAAAAAAAGTAATGTTTTGTTGGTTCCCCAAAAATTTTGGAATCAAAGGCGTGAATGTGTCCAGCAATGAATTACAGAATGAGAAAACCAATTTTTGTCCTTAGTAGTCAATTTCAATGGTTAAAAAAAACAGTTTTTTTTTGTTTTTTTTTTGTGCGCCTTTGCAATTAATATTAAAAAAAAACAATGTTTTTTCCAGATTTTTCTTTTGATAAAAATTAATTTGTCCAAAGAACCAGCATTTAGTTTAAAAATTTGAAAAATAGAAATTTTTTTTTTTTTTTTTTTTGTTTTTTTTAATTTTTTTTTGTTTTTGCTTTGGCCCCCCCACTCCCTGAGACAATTCAATTTAATGCATCCTGTTTTTGCCCAATCCAAAAATAACAAAATTTTTTGTTTCCTTAAAAAAAAAAACAAAAAAAACAAAACGAGACCCTCCTACACCTTTGTTTTTTGGGACAGCACCCTGTAAAATTTAATAACAAAATTAAGAAGTTGGGTTCCCCCCCCCCCAGACTAAAAAAGTTAAATTTTTGACAATGGAACCAAGAAAAACAATGAAGATCAGTTTTCAAAATTTTGGCCATTTCCCCATCGCTCATCCAACACAACTCAATTTACCCACACACACAACCTGGCAACGGCAATAGAAAAAAGGCCGTTATGGAAAGGAAGAAATTTTTTTTTAGATCCGTAATTTGGTGGAATTACAGGGTGGGAAGCGTGGTCCCCCCCCCCCCCCCCCTGGAAAAAACAGAGCGGCGGCAAGTTTGGAGAAGCCCCTTCCCCTTTCCCGGAACACCAAAGACCGAGTCCAAACCCAGTTTGTGTTGCCCTTCCTGCTCCACCTCAATACTGAACCGTAAATTTTTCATTCATCACAAACGATTGAAAAAACAAAAACTTCAACAGCAATGGGAAGCGGGGTCCTTCCAGGCCTTTTTTTTTTAAAATTCATTTTTATTTTTTTCCCCCTTGTTTATGTTTTTTTTTCACAAAAAGAAAAACTGAAACTTCTCAAATCCGACCCACAGAGGGCAACTCCCATTAACCCTAGAAAGCCCTGTTGTAAATTAAAAAAACTTTGAAACAACCTGATAGTTTTTTAGAAGCTTTTTTTTTTTTGTTTTTTTATCAATCTCAAAAAGGCCTTTTTATCCCCTAATTTGTTGGTGCGTGTCGCGTGTCCCCCCACCCCCCCCTTTTGCTGCCCTGTGGTTCCGCCCCAGAACCTTCTAAAACTTGATTTTTTACTTGAAATAACCCTGCCAGTAAATTATCTCCCACCCCAATGAACTTCTTTACTGTGACTGAAGCACCCTTCTAGCTGCCTTTCAACTTTGGAATTTTCGTCCCCCATCAAATCCATGTTTTTTAGAAGTCCCCCCCCCCCCCCCCCCACTCCAAATCTGATCATCACCTGAAATCTTTGTTTTTTTTGAAGGACAGCGTTTGGTTTTTTTCCAGAACTTTTTTTACTTTCAACTGTTTCCCTCATACCGGAGGACGATTGATCTTTTCAACAAAGCCTGCCTCCAAACATCTCCACACTCCTTCCTGAGGAGCCTTGTTTTATTTTCTTTTCCAAATCTCTCACTCCTGAAAAACCTTGGAATTGCCAATTTGGCATTTTTCATATGTTTTTTTTTCGATTCAATGTTGAAAAATTAGAATCCCGTACTTACGACCTATGATTGGGATTTAATATAGAGTTTGACCGAACTGTCCCATTTTTAAAAAATAGCTTTTGTCATTTCAGTAGTCCCTGTCAAAATCATCTTCTATTTTAGAGATTCCAAGTTTCCCAAATTTTAAGTTATTTAATTTTACAGTTTCTGTTTTTTTTTTAAATTTTTTGTGTTTTAATATTTGTTTAACTTGTTTTTTTTATTTTTATTTGATTTTTTGTTATTTTGTTTTATAATTGTATTTATTTTTTATTTTTAAGACCTTTTTTTTTTTTTTTTTAATGTTATCTTTTTTTTTATTTTTTGTTTTTTTTAATGTTCCAATTTTTAATTTTAAATATTATAGTTTTACCTTTTTGTATTTTATTCATCATTTTTTATTTTGAAAAATGGTTCCCCAATAGTTTGCATGTAATGCATTTTTTCACTTTTTGTTGGGCAAAATTTTTTTTTCACAAATCATATCTGAGGTTTTTCTTGTTTTTTTTGTTTTTTTTTTGTTTTTTTTTCTTAGACATTTTTTGTGTTATAAAGTAGCGCTTTGAGTTTGCCATTTTTAACAAATCAATTCCCAAAAAAAAAAATCACCGTTTTTTTTTGTCCCAGATCCCTATCTCCAATTTACATATTTTTATTTTGCCTCATCCCTTGGGCCTCTTGGAAATATAACATTAAGCCCCGTTTTGTATATTCCTCCACAAATTAATCAGACCGAATAGGAGCCAATACAAAAACACCTTTTGTTTTTGTTTTTAGTTTTTTTTTTGTTGTTTTTTTTAATTAATTTTTTTGTCCCCTAAAGGTTCCCAAGTTTTTTTTTTTTTTTTTGCCCAAAAAATAGATTTACTTCCCGGAGTATTAAATTACATGGTGTCCAGGGCCTTTTTTGTGCGGGTTTTTCAATCCTGGTTAACCTGAAACCCTCAATTCCGTTCCCCCCAAAAACCATCCCAATTTCCAGACAAGAACCATAATCCCCAACAGGTTTTTTTTTATTTTTTTTTACATAAAGCCAAGTTGTTTTTTGAAAAACCTGGGCCCTCGAACCTTTTGTTTTGGGGGGTTTGTTGGGCAATCCCCTAAGCCCTTCAACACAATAAAAAGCCGTTAATTTTACATGAGAGAAAACAACTCCAGCCCTATGCTTTGTTTACACCGTTTAGAAGGTTTTCTTCTTCTCAATGAAACCCCATTAGCCTTTTAAAAAACCCATATTGGGACAAACGGCAAACCGCCAGCCGTCCCACCCCCCCCCCCCCACACTTTTTTTTTTTCCACAAGGGCAAAGCTTATTTGTTTTGGTTTTTTTTTGGAATCCTCCCCACCTGCTTCCATCCCAATCTTCTCCCTTCCGACGCAGGAGGGAAAATGGCCAACTCCCTCTGGATTTGTTTTTGAAACAGGAATCCTTGGCCCATTCCTAATTCAGTTTCTAAATCTGCCCTGGCCAGGGAGAGAAGAGAGGCGTCGATTTGGAATCCATCAGAGGGACACTCCCCCTGCTATTTCCCTTTATTTGGTTCTTTGAGGAGATCATGAAGAGGGTTGGGAAATTAAGGAGGAAATCCCCTACCCTCCCCAGCGCCTTCTAAGGCGTGAAGCTGAGGCCGACCCCTGGGCACTCTCGCTGCTTGCTTCCTTCAGACCCAGAAAACCCCCCCCTTGGGGTTTTTCCCCCCTCAAGAACAGACTGTTCCTATTTATCCAGAACTGCCGCGCTTTCTTCAGACAGACTGTTTCTCAGAACAGACTGGTGCCTATTTACAAGAAACTGCCTCATACGGATCTTAGGTGATAGCAGATATAAAACTTGCTGTACGATTTGGAGAGGAAATAAATTATCAATCATTTTTTTTTCTGAAAATAAAAAAAATAAAAAAAACTTGGTTAGTTGTAATTTAACAATGCATTTTTTCTTTTTTTTTTTTTTTGAGTTCTGGGTTTGTTTTTAACTCTTAAACTTGATTTAAATTTGTTAGTATTTGATTTAATGTGTTCGAAAAATTTTTATTTCTTTTTTTTTTTTTTTTAAATTTATTTATTTTCTTTCTTTTTTTTTTATGTTGTTATAACCAGGATTTTAAAGTAACTAAAACTAAAACATATACAAAAAACATGGTCATTACTTGAAAAAAAAAAAAATAAATGTAATAAAAACAAATTAAAAAAAAAAAATATATATATATATATATATATATATATATATATATATATATATATATATATATATATATATGTATGTATATATATAGATATATATATATATAATATATATATATATATGTATGTATATATATATATATATATATATATATATATATATATATATATATATATATATTTCACTTTATTTTATTTTTTATTCAACTTCTTGTTTTTATTTAACTTACTTTATTTCAGCCAGTCACCAAAACAACATTTCTAATTTTCATTTAGTTTAACTTGATTTAGTTTAACATAACCAAAACCAAAAATGAAAAAAAAAAAAAACAATCGACAGACATATTTAAAAAATAAATAAAAATGCAAAAAATAAAACCAATAAATGTAAAAAAAAAATATGACTAAATTCCTTTAAATGATCTAAAATTAAGATGAAAATATTGATAAAAATATCTAAATAAAAACTAATTAAAAATACTATAATAGTATCTCAATGATAACTAGGTTTAATTTGCATATATCAACTAATATATAAAATATAATATATTATAATATTATACAAAAAATATAGATTGACTAATATATAAAATATATATGAACTAATTTACTTTGATTTTTTGTAGGGCTGCACAATTTGGCCTAAAAGTGTAATTAGTGTCAGTATAAATTAATAATAATAAAATGTATTAAAATTATTATGAAGCACTATTTACTGTGAACCGAGTCGCTCCGAGATACAGAAAACACCAGATCGTGAGCTGCTCACGTGTAAATAAACACAATGCCATACTTCACTCTGAAAGGCACATATATTTGCAGCCTTTCTGATTTGATAATCACACTAAGCCATAATCACAATTTTGATTAATCGCTCAAGCCTTATAAACGCATTTTGTTCAATAAATTTGCATGCATAAACCTGAAATGATCTAAACAACCAGAGCAGTCAGACATACTACATGTGCGCCAACAAAAGCAAGAAATCATATAATATAGCACGCTCCAGACCTCGTGGACTAAAGGAAGGCGTAGAGTAAGGTGTGATAATCCTCCATTTGATATACATCAATGTGTTTGTCTTTGTTTTTGTTTTGATTTTGATTTTGATATTTAGCTTCAGTTTTATCTGGTGGGCTCTCGGGGGGCTTGTTGCTCAGCGCTGTGAAAACAAACAAAACCCCAGACCACTTCTCACTGTTTGTCCAACAAATTGCTTGGAGTATAAAAGAAATAAAGCAAGATTAGCGCTGGCTTGACTTGAACTTTTGTGATGAGGGAGATTTGTAAATTGCCTTTATTTTTCAAAATTCACCCTACTGACTTTAATACATGTTCTTGAAACTTACTGTAAAGGATTTAAGCGAGAGTGATATGATGTCAGGAAGTGATTTATTCTTTTTGGTTTTTTGGTTTAGCTAACTTTCAGGTTTCGGGTTTCGATGCATGAAGATCAATTAAATTTATTTTTGATGGAGGAGTAATTTTTTTTTTGCAAAAGTATAAGAAGGAATTAAAATTAAATTATTTGTTTATTGGTTAACATGTTTACTATAAAGTTGTACTTTTCTTTTACTATGTAAAGTTCAAATAAAACTATAAATCATATATGTGTGTGTGTGTGTGTGTGTGTGTGTGTGTGTGTGTGTGTGTGCAGTCTTCACTATGCCATAAAGTTTCTATTATTATGTAAATTTCAAACAAATAAAAAATCATTAATTTTTATACATGATTTAATTTTTATATCACATAAAAATCTAATTAAAATATTTTTATGGATGGACTAATAATTATAAGGATATATATATATATATATATATATATATATATATATATATATGCTAAATTTTAATGACAATAGATACTATAAATTACTTGAATTACAATTAATTAAAATTTTAAAACGCATATATATATATATATATATATTATATATATATATATATATATATATATATATATATATATATATATATATATATATATATATATATATATATATATATATATATTGTAATAAAAAAATAAATACAATAAAATATTACAATTAATTAAAATTAATTAATTAAAATTTTAAATGAATATATATATATATATATATATATATATATATATATATATTCTTTATATATACAAATTAAGTTACATTTATTGTTACATTTAATATCGGTTATTGTCTATTATTATGTAAAGCTCTAACAAAATAAAATAATATTTTTTAATTTATTTACTTTTTTTACATTTATTTATTTTTTTAATATATATGGCATATAAAACTTACGTTTCTATTATTATGTAAAGCTCTAACAAAATAAAATAATATTCAAACCACTGAATCACGAACCGATGAATAATGTCCAACAGAGCGAAGCGAGCACGCCTTTTGCATTTGATTTTTGACAGATCTGACGCGAGCTTTGTGGCCGACTACTGAGCGGAGCTCCAGAAACCACCACGCTGCTCATTTCCTAAACTATGTTGTCTCCAAGTTTCATATTCCAAAAGGGGGGAGTACATTTTCTAGGAGCAATCAACTTTGTGTTGCTAAACGTGCACCTGTTGTATAGGTTAGGTCTGTTCGTTTTCATCAGGGGGGCAACTTTCATGTGTCTCCCAATAACCCACAAAAACAAATCAGAGTGACGGGAACGCTTCAGTGACGGGAAGGGTTTATTTTTTGTATTGATTTTGAATTTTTTTTGAGGGAGGTAGTGTTTTTCTGTGGAGATTTATTGTTTTTTGTTTACATGAAATCATAATACAAAATTAGTTCATGAGTCACATCTAATGTGCTTGCATTTCATAAAGTTTTTGACATCAAAAACATAAAAGAAGTATTGGAGTAGTTTCTTTCCCCCGGCTGGCCGGCATCATAGCTGCAGGTGATCATGTGGCAATTAATTCCATTGAGGCAGGTATCAGCTTCGCTTTCTTCTTCACTGTGTATATTACGGTGCCATCATAGAGCACGCATGTCTGCAACGCAGAGAGCGCTCCAAACCTCCTGAGACGCTCAGGACACAATTTTCAGACATGAGAGCAACTGAAGATCAGAAAAGATGTTATGAAATTAACAATTTTAAAGTCTGAAAATGCGATAGAATCCATTTTAAAATCAAAAATCAACGAGGGTTGTTTGTAAATAGGTTTGTTGGGTTTAGTTGGATAAAAAGAGTACATAAAAATTTATGAAATATTAGGTTATGTAATGTTTTGAAATGATTTCGAGACTACCTGGGAGGAATGATGCTGAAAATTGAGCTTTGATCACAGGAATAAAATACATTTTAACATATTCAAGTTATTTTAAATTGCAGTATCTCATTTTTTTTAAATATTACTGTTTTTACAATATGTTATGTCCTGGTGAGCAAAAGAGACTAATTTTAAAAACATAACAATATCTGAATTATTCCAAAATTTTGACCTGTATATTTATGAGTTTTTAGTTTATGTTTAATGGTTATTTATTTTTATAATTATATATAACTTATATATATACACACAACCACACACACACACCACATATATATACTATATATAGATATATCAAAATAATGTATTTATTATGTATAATTTTCTTTATATTATTTTCTAGCCCTTTATTATTAACTATATTTATATTCCATCGTATAATATTACATTATATAAAAAAAAAATAAGATAAAAAAGATATCGTCTAATAGATCAGCATATATATAAATATATATATATATATCTCAAACCCAAAAATTGAAGTATATCAAACATGCATTTTACTATATATATTTTTTATGATATTAGTTTATATATATAAATAATTAGTCTGTTATATATACACATTTGAAATTATATGGTTATATTGTTTATAATATGGAATATATATAATATATAAATATATTATAATTGTATATAGGACACTATCTAACAATATATATATATTAACACAGACACATAATAGAAAACAAAAATATATGTAGGCACGTACATATATATAACATTTTCAAAAATATTATAAGACTTGTACATTTTGACCAGCCTATCATTTTTTTAAATTGTTATAACTATATGACTGTGTGTGTGTGCATGTTGTTCTATACGAAATTTTGAAATTGCACTACACTCTTGGTTAAACTAAGCAAAAGCAGACTTAAATGACGTGATTTCTGACTCATGTTTGTTTGTGTATTTGTATGTAAGTAATATTTGGATTGCTATATTTGTGGTTATGTTAGATGTAGCTGAATATATGAGTGGTTTTGATCTATTTGTCTGTATCTAAGACATATGTGTGTGTATGTGTGAACACTGAATTTGTACCGATCAAGCACCTTGTCAAAATAAAACACATAAACACAATGGAAATGTCTGAATGAAGCTGGTTTCAGTCGCTGGAAGGTTTTTCACAAGGCTCTCTCCTTAATGTCTTTCCTGTCCTTTCCCAGGACCTTCTGTCAAGGATAACGATCGGTTCCATATGCCATTACATTGCCTGTTGAGGTAATAGACAGCGGTCAGCTCGATTATACGTAAACACAGCAGGCAGTTCGAGGTGCTCTCTTCATCTCACCAACAACACGAAATTCCCCCCCCCACATTTGAACGTAACATGTCACTGCTTTTAGTAGGCGGAAATTTATCATCATGATCGGGGTGAAGATTGGGCGTTTAACTAGTCTACGTGGCGAATCACGCTCAGACTTCCCTCTTCTCTGAGTGATGGTAGTTTCACAGGGACCTAGAGCATCTAGGTAGCGCGTTACTCAACCCACTGATCATAGGGGCCCAGCCCTTTTCTATCAAAAGACGCTCAGCAGTTGCGGGACAGAAGCATGGTTGGTGCCGAAAATTGCTTCAGCATGTTGCATATATAAAGACGGTAAGATGTTGAGGTCTGGAGTCGTTGAAAGTGTTTGGAATTTGATAAATTGTAACACCATTAACTGGGGTTGTTGCAAGTTTTGGACGTTTGGTGTTAAGTTTAAGGGTTTTCACCAACATCTGCTAGATTCATTTTCTGAACTTGTGCCTGCGAAATGTGAAACATGAATGATTTCACAACCATAATGAATAAAACCTGCTTCCTGTTAATCATAAACAAGCTGTGATTATGTTTCTGAGAATGCCAAGTTTATAATAAGCCTTCAGTCTGCTTCCTGTTAATCATAAACAAGCTGTGATTATGTTTCTGAGAATGCCAAGTTTATAATAAGCCTTCAGTGATGAGTCAGACACCCCGCTTATTTTGCTTTTTCTAACGGGCTCTTAAGAAGTTAAAAGAGCTAGCGTTTGACACGTCTATCAATCAGTATCTTCTGAAGGAAATTAAAACATATTCATTAATTGAATAAACTATTGACCCTTTAAGTGTATTATGGATCCTAGCATGGGGGCAAATTACAATTCTTAAACGTTAGTTTTAGAATCTAAAATGCTTAAGTCACATAATGACTATTTAATTGGGCTGTATAGATGCAGGGGTTTCCCAAAACATTATGGGGTTTTGAGTAAATAAAAAAGCTAACAGTTAATTAAAAAAATAATTAATTAATTTTAAAATAATTAAGATAAAACACTTGCTATTTAAAAAAGCTAACAGTTAATGAAAAAAATAATTAATTAATTTTAAAATAATTAAGATAAAACACTTGCTATTTATGAATAAAATTAAAAGCTAACAGTTCATTTAAAAAAAGTATATAATATAAAAAAAATAAGATGAAACACTTACTAAATATAAATAAAACCATAATGTAAAATTAACATAATTTTTAAATAAAATAATCAAAATGAAATCATAAAAAAATTCAATATATTTTAAAGTAAATTTAAGTTTTATGTTAATTTTAAATTTTTTTAATATTAATTTTTAATTTATGTTGAATTTAAAAATATTTGAATAATTTAGATTAAATTAATTTCAAAAAACATTTATAAAATCATAATTAAAATTTAAATAATTTTTAAATTAAATAATCAAAATACAACAATGACTAAAACTTCATAAAGTCATAAAAATATATATAAAATTAAAATAAATATTAGATTAAATAAATGTATAATAAACTAAATACTCAAAAAAAAAAGATTAAACAAAACTAAATATTCATAAAATCATAATATTAAATTAAAATCAAATTAAAAAATGCTAAAAAAAATAAAAATCATAAAAATATAAGATTAAAATAAATCATGTATAATCATAATCCAAATAAAACACTGACTAAAAATATTTACATTGTTATATTTTGTGCTCCTGGCCATGTCCCGTTGTGACCATTAACCACTATCAGTAGAATGGTGTTTGTTAACCTGACATTCTTGTAAAAGATGAATCTTTGTCCTGTGTTGGATTGTTTCATTCTCTTTTCTCCTTTGTTATCACATCTTGTTTTTATAATTGTTTGAAATTCACATTACTGAATTGTGGATGTAGAAGGAGGAGGCTGCATGCTAACGTGTAACAGAGTCCAGACACGCTTTCAGAAGCCCAACAGCATGAGAGAAACTGATCCTCAAAAAAGCCCTTTCATTCACACTTCTATAGCCTGGATTAATAGTTAGTGCTGATAAACAGTCACTGTGTGTCCGCCCTGCAACACATATATGAGAGGACACGGCCAAGAATGACCCGCCGGATGACATTAACAAACAATGAATGTCTTGACAGGACAGAGGGCTTGTGGGATTTTAAGTTTTGGGTTTCTTGTGTTAAGAATGCGCCGCTGCCCACGGCCGTCCAGAACCACATGACCATGAAGAAGAGGAAACGAGAAGATCATCTCGCGGCTCTAATGGAAAACACAGAGGCGGTGCAGTGAAGTGAGGTTGGGATAGATTTGGGAGAGAGCAGAGCAGATGCATGTGTTGACTTTCAGTTCGGGGTGGTTTTGATTTTCAGTGTCAAGAGGTATAATGTTTGAGGCCCGAAATACAGTGAACACAGGGTGTTCTAGGTAGATTAAGTGATGTTGGATGAGCAGAACACACACTTTTCGAAAAAAAAAAAAACATGCCCCCCCCTGCAATGAAATCTTACTTAATTGAAAACATATCGGGTTAGATAGGATAACTCTTGAATCAAATATACAAATTAATACTAGTATATATATATATTCTTTATATATATATATATATAAATTATATATATTATTCATAAATAATTATTATATAAATAATTATATATATTATTTATATAAATTATATATATTATTCATTATTATTAAGAAAAAATGCTCAATTAAATTGTCCTTAGCATTTATGTTGATTAAAGTTTAGAGTTAAAGGAAAAGTAAAGTTTATTTTTTTTTATTGGCTGTTTATGTTTAGATGAATTTAATTTTAAAAATGTTAAATTGTTCTTTACAGTGGAAAACATTTCATTTTCATATGTGTTCTAGTAGAAGTGGGTTTTTTTTTTTAAAGTGTTGTTTGTTTGTTTGAGGTAAATGGTTGTTCTTTGGTATGACCTGAATTTTCGTTTTCGTTTATTTTTTTTAGTATATTAAAGTACATTAGGGTCATATCTGATTTGGAATTTAATAGTTACATCAATCTGATTTACTTCAACTTGACGACTTCGGGACTTCATCAGATCAGCAACAACACATATAAAGCTGTGGTTTTAATCTAAGCAGCCACAAACTGGCGACAATTAGGGTCATGGAGGATGTATAAGATGCCTAGAGCTCAGGGGCTCAGAGCGTGCTATTTGTTTGGCGACATAAAAGACTGTATAATATCAAAATCATTTTGCCTGGAACCTACCAGGCCAGGGAAAGTAGGTTGCTCTGTACCAGATCCTTGATTGGCCCCGGAGGCGAGCAAAGAGCAGCTCCTTTTTTTTTTGATGCTTTTTGTAATGGTTTTCCTACAGGCAGGAAGTTGCTCTGTACCAGATCCTTGATTAGGCCGGAGCAAAGAGCAGCTAATTTGTTGTGATGACGGACTCAAGTTACAGCCCTGAGGGTCGCCAGAGCATCGCCAACTGTATGAGGTCAAAGTGCGAGCTCAAATAGCATATATAAATTGCTTCTGCGATGCAAACGGACTCAAGGGTTTAGGAGACATTTTTATAGACATATTACAAATAATTATGTTTTGCATGGTTAATTTTCAGCATGTTATTCATTTCATGGTTGATTCTGAATAGAAGTGGGTGGCATGACAGCATAAAATTTAGCTATACATTGTGTACAGTATATTCACCTCAGTATATTAATAAACAATTTTATAATTATTTTTATATATTTTATTATATATTATGAATGTTATATTATAACAAATATATAATACATTTATATTATATTATTTTATTTTTATATTAATATTATATTATATAGTATAATTATATATAAATTATTAAATATTATGTTATTAAAAAAATTATAAAATAAATTATATTTTTTTATGTTATATTATATAATTTAAACCAAACACCATCCTAAAGTATTTAAGTTCATTATAAAAAAAATCACATTTTTTATATAATTTAACAACCAAGTATAACTAATTAAATAATTACATAAATTGATAAATAATTAATTAAATTTTTTTTATTTTGTTTAATGATTTTTTTTTATGATTAAAATATAAAGAAATAAATCATTAAAAACATTAAATTAAATAACTAATAACTACATATGTAAAATCTAACAAATATATAACTATTTAAATATATTAATAAATGAATCATTGAATGACACAAAAAATTTAACAATTATTCTTATTTTTAAATTTAAGTTCACAATTTTGTACATAATTTAATAAATAACTATATATATAAATTATTTATACAATTTATATATACATTTATAATTAACTATATATAAAATTATGTAAATAAAAAAAAATGTTGGATATATATATATATATTATATATTATAATATATTTATTAAATGTTAATAGATCATATTATATATCTTTATAATACTACACACACAACAACACACAACACACATACAAGTAACATTATATAGAAAAAATTTACACACACACACACACACTACAGTACATTATATAAATATTTTTCATATTATAAAATATTGATGTTGACATTATAAAATATTAATTGTGTTATTGTAAGTATGTAAGAGCAAAAAGCAGGCCAGACTAACTTTAGACCGAGAACTTTACCAGGATCAGATAAAATCACTGACCAATCACAGGCCCCCAGCCGAGGTGAACAGAGTGTCCCAACACTTAATTCACTTTTAACATACCTACGTTTACCAGCGACATCCTGCCATTCAGAGCGAGCAGCAGGAGCACTCGTCCGGTCGAAAGACGTGTTGCTGCTGAAAGACCTCCATCCCAGAATTCAAAGCGGTTCAGCGAACCGGGCCGATTCAGAGCTAGCCAACCAGGGATTTTCCCACCGCACTACAAGACACAGCCTCCAAGGTGACGAGCTGCTTGGATGGTTTTCAATGCACCCTTAAGATGGCACAGAAATAACTCAGAGCGAACCCCTTTCATTCTCTCTCCGCACCGTGAGCGCATGAAAACACAACCCCTTCCCCACATTCATTCTCAACCAGATCGTACGAGAACAGGGAACCAAAGTGTGAGGGCTCTTTTGAGAAACACACACAGAAATAGAAAAAGGCCCATATATGCACTGAAGGTTTTGCATTAGATCCCTGAACCACGGTAATAAAGGAAGGTTTTGGCCGGGATTCTGCTTGTCCTGTTTCGTTTGGGGTACGCCGTCTGGGGACGCAGTAAAACACAGGCTGTTATGTTTTTTTTTTGTTTTAGTTTGTTGGGGATGAAACTGGGAGATTTCAGCGCTGAAATATGTTTCTGAGTCCATTTGTGTAGTACGGCTGCTGCCTGATCTAGATCAGTGTCAAGATTCATTCTGGATCATAAATGTTTTTCATTAAATATAAAATATATTTTGAGCATGTGATATTTTTCACCCAAAAATTAAAGTATGAGTTTTTTTAGTTTCTTTCCTTTTTTAACACAAAATAATATATTTTGAAGAACACTGGGAACCAAATAGTTGCCGGTAGCAATTGGCTTTGATGGTTTTTTTTTGGATTTCAAATGGCTACCGGCACCAGGTTAGTTACCAACATTCTTCAAAATATCTTAAGTGTTCACTGGAGGAAAGAAACTCATACAGGTTTGGAACAACATGAGGGTGAGTAAATGATGACAGGATTTTCAGAAGATTGTCTTCGTTAAAAAAACACTGAAAGATAAAGCATGTAAAAAGTTGTAAATTACATCAAAAATTGTTTTGTTAAAGGTCAAGATTGACTTTCCAAGGTCAATCGATTAAACAGATTAAACAGTTCCAAAATTACTCTCATGTTGCTCCAACGCTGTATTATTATTAAGATATTTAGAAGAATGTTCACAGTGCTCATTTCCACAAAATAGAAGTACACATTACATGTGCCACATGCCGTTACTTTGTAATTGTTTATGAATTTTCCTGGCAATTTTTAGAGTGAAAATTGTTTCTACACCAAAGATTTTTCAGAGTAGATATATTTATATTTCTAAGTTCCAAAATAAGTAACATAAAAGTGCATTCCATGTTTTCTGAAGTTACATAATAGCTTTGTTCGAGGAACAAACCAAAATGTTTCATTTTCATCTCCCAGAGACCTCAAATCTCATTCAAGGTTGTGATAAAATGTTGCCTTTTGATCCATCGTGCCATTGTTTTTTTTTTAACATGATCGAAATGTGATGCAGCAACTTTAATATATACAACTACAAATGAGATTTTAGAGCTATGGTGGAGAGAAACATTATCGACTTCAGTTTGGTTTTGCTCCTCACCAAAGGCATCATATGACTTCAGAAGTCCTGGAATATAGCACACAAGTCATATAAACTATATTTAATATAAACATGCACTTACTTTAAATGCTGAAGAAAATAAACACACTGAAACTGCAAGCAAATTTCACAAACAATTACAAAGAAACTGCAAGCAACGCACTGAATTAAATGTGGAATTTTGTAGAAGAAAAAACAAAATACACTAAAAAAGTGTAGAAACAATTTTCATTAAGAAACTGATAGTAAAATTTAAAATGAATTGCAAAGAAAGGCAAGTAACAGTTAATTAAACATGAATTTTTGAAGTAGAAAGACTGAAAAAGTATTTTCTTGTAATATTTATTTACAATATTGTTTGCTTTTATTTACAACTTTGAAAAATCATTTTTAAAGTGCAGTATTTCCTTTTAAAACATAATCCAACATAGTCTTTAATTAGTTTTATTTACAACTTAGAAAACCCATTTTTACAGCATATGTCAAAGAGAAGCTTGGACATTTTGCCTAATATCATCTTTTGTTTATCACAGGAAAAAAGCATTATGCAATAATTACCTATAATAAAAAAAACATAAGAGGAACAAAAGCAATTCATCAAACAGTCAACGAGATTCATAATAATCATCAAACTAGTTTGGAACCAGATGATGGTGAGTAAATAAAGACGAATGTTTTTGGTGAACTACTGCTTTAAAGTTCTTTGGAGAACAAATAAATACACTCTCTGCAAAACATTTACTTGAGCGCTGAAGGAAAAGAGAGCTCTACGTATTTGAATTTGAATCGAGGCCCTCAATTCCCTTGAAAACACAACTGAGGTTTACACATGAAAAACACGGCCTCCCTCGATGCTAATCGCACCCCAGAAACCATTGCTCTCGCTGGAAACAATTTCGAGATGCTTGCTAATGTTTGTGAGGTTTGGCTGCCATCATTCTCAGAGAGCATAACTTAACCAGATGGACGGGGACGAGACTTTTGTTAAACCGATTACACAGCCGGTAATATCCGCTCCGTAATGAATTCCTTTATTTCTTAAACAGAGATACGGGATTGAGGTCAGCCTCTGAGAAGGAAAGGAAAGTTAGGCTCATTTCTACGACTCCCTGCGATGCCCTGGAAGTTGGAATATCTCACAGAGCTCGTTGGAAAGCCGAAGGCAGGATGCTATTGAGCCGAGAGGCCTGGGACTTCCGGAGAGAACAACCATTTAATCCGAATCCAAAAGGCCCCCATCAGAGAACCAATTGAGCCTCGGCTGGAGCCCAACAAAGCCAAAGGCCAATTTAAATATCTACCTTTGTTTTTCCTGAGACTTAACCTGAACTGTGCAGTCAAAAACAGGAAACAAAGCACAGACAGAAAGTATAAAACGCTCCACAGAGACAACATGTGACACAAACGAGTACTTTTTTTGCATATTAAAAATAAACAAGAATTGACAAAAACGCAATGATGCAAACAGTATAAAACTCTCTACAGAGACAACATGCGACACAAATAATTACATTTCCTTTAAAAATTTAAATTTTACACCTTAGGCATCATTCATATCCATAGCACAAACAAACACAGCAGGACAGGTTATGCATCATAATTTGCAACTAAACCACTTAAAGTATAAGCAATGGTATATTGCATAAAAGTGATGCCACAGTAATTTTACAATATAAAAATAGTGTTAAAGAGCCAAAAGGTACTTTAAAGCACAGAAAGCAAAAGCACAACTTCATTATAAAATCATATGTACAAAAATGGCTTTGCATATGTAATTTGACAAAAATAGAACAAAAAATTACATTTAAACATAAATAAATTAAAATTTTGCATTTAAAAAATGAATCGATTTTTTATGTTTTCGAAAAATATAACACAGTTCTAGGGGATTGTTTGCTTCTTTTTTTTGCCAATTTTATCTACGTTTGCACTGAAAAATAACAGCTCACCTATCCTCTACAATACATTTTAAAAGTTGCATAAGTAAATCTTACTTTACCTGCAGTTTATATGTAATAATAGTACATCTCAACAGCTAGATTGTTCATATTATTGCAAAATATACATCATATAATCACACAGCTCGATATATTATATAACGCATACAATACACTCACGTAAAGCAATATATACTATATAGTAAATCTCAACTGCCTGATTTTTTCATCACAAAATGTAACTATATTATCACCCAGCACTTTATATTATTAAGTTGGATATATATGTCCAACATAATCTGAATACATACAGTGTACTTGCATAGGGCCATATTTAGTATATAGGAATCTCAACTGTCTGATTGCTTGTTTTGTAGTAAAATTTAAAGTACATTATTGCCCAACTCTAATCTGATAAATGTGACTATAAATGCATCAACACATACATCATGAATTTCTGCATGAAAAGTTGCTTTTTTTAACAATATGTATTGTGAAAAGCGCTATATATATATAAATTTAACTTGGCTTGTCATCTAATTTTAGGCAGCAGTTATATCCCTGACTTGATGGATTATGCACCAACGTTTACTACTTAATGACTAAAACTACTAAACAAAAGTCTAAGCAATGGTAAAAAGCATAATAATGATGCCTCAGTAATTTTATAATCTCAAAATAGCGTTAAACACTCTAAAGTCTCTAAATAGCATGCTAAAAGCACAACTTCAATATGCACAAAAATCCATACAAAAAGACAATTTGACCATTGCTAGCTTTCATTAATGAAGTCACACACTGTCTGTTGTCTATAAAAAGTAAGTAGTTCAACTATGCCTCGGCCCAGTTGTCAGCGCAGAAGAAAACGTGTAACAGCGCACAAGAACACACAATTCATTCACACCTGAAGTGTTTCTCTCAACAGGACGGCTTTGATGTAGCAGCGGAGGGAGGCGTACTGTGCTTCCTAAAAGGAAATGCCAAAGAATTTTAATAGAGCAAACAGTTCACTGACTTCCTATGGGAAATGACTTCAAAGCAGCCCTGTCCCTCCAAGACAATGAGATTGTGGGGCAATCTGTCCGTCAATAGCCTGTCATCAGCAAACGACCCAGACACGGGTCAGCAGGAAGCAAAGCCCAAGACAAACACTGCCAACACAACATGGACTTGTGAAGAAGCTTGTACAGCCATATTCATTTCTGAATCATCTTTTGATACCTGAGACTCTTTATAAAAAGGAAGAGGTTGGCGATATTTGCAACAGATATCTCTAGCTGGTCTTTTTAAAATAGAAATTGTTGGAAAGACGGTTAAAAACATAAACAAGAGCACATTTCAAAGTCTTAAAATAATGCTTAATAGTCCAAAAAAAAAGCTTTAAAACACATAACTGGGAACTCATAGAAGGCATCTATAGGCGAATAACTACATAACTGATCATGCAAAACAGTAAAGCATTACTGTATTCATTAATAAAGAAGTCACGTTGCTTTCTATATTAAAATCTAAAAGGTTAAACCACGTATTAAACATCCACGTATTAAACATCCACCAAACAGCTGACGGTAGCCATTAGTCCCTTTCACACATACAGTCTTTACTGGTAAATTACCGTTTTAAAAATACTGGTAGATTCGTCCTTGCAATTTAATGGTATGAGAACTTGTAACATTACCAGTAAATTACCAGTAATGTGCTCTGTGTGAACAAGGAATGATTATCCACATGTATGTGTATGTACGATGCAAGAACGCGCTGTTTTGAGTTTTTTCCTGTACTATTGAAGTCAATGGCTACCGTTAACTTTTTGGTTACCAACATTCTTCAAAATATCTTCTGTTGTGTTCAACAGCTCAAAGAAACTCACACAAGCATGGAAAAAGTAAATGATGAATACATTTTCATTTTTAGCTGACTGTCCCTTTAAAAAAAACATATATTAATAATTAAATATCTATGTTTTATTTTGTTCTGAACATGTTTCGCCATACTTTGAACTATGCCAATAAAAGGATGAATGAAAACCTGCAATGCTTTTTAATTTCAATCTTCCCAGTGATCTCTAGTCAATCACCATTCAAATCCATTCACAAAAGCATCAAGAGGTCAACGCCAGGAACAAAAGATCAACAAAAGACCCAACTGTGAGACTCATTCACACATCTGACCGAATAAAAAGGCCATTTCCCAAAGCTCAATGCTCCTGACCGGATGAACACTGTTTGGACAAGACTTTAACTTTAAAAACACAGCATAAATCATACAGGTGCACTCTCAGAAATAAAGATCCTTCAGCTTTTTAGCTTGCATATGGTGCTTTAGAGATAAAAGAAAAGTGTCTTTAGATCAGTGGTTTGGATTCTGGGGTTTTAAGTTTCTTTTGGGAGAACTAGATAAATAAAAAGAACTTCTTGAGGGAAAATCAAGTTTTATCAGGTATTTTTGGTTTTAGTTTGTGGACCATCTCAGACCAGCAACAAACCTGGTGTAAGGTTTTTGGAACAGAATCAGAATCAGCTTTACTGCCAAGAGTGTGCAAACACACAAGGAATTTGTTGTGGGGGTTTTTAGGTGCTCTTGGTACAAACATACATACATACATACAAGAACAGAAAGAGCATTTAAATAATTAAGACTAAGGGGGAAAATATAATAATAATAATAATAATGTGCTGTATAAATAAAACTATATATGTAGGCTCTTTACATAATACTGTTCTAAAACCAGCTACCATGTTATAAAAGATATGCACAATTACAAATGTTCTCCTATGGTATCAGACCTTTATTTTTAAGAGTCTACACCCAAATAAACACATAATCTGCCCTACAAATGTATTTTACCCACTGTTCTGTGATCAGTAATTCGCCCTAGTTGTTGAATCCTCTCATTTAGACTCGAAACTCTCGTTGTAAGCAGGAAAGGGGCTGTAAATGTTGCTCTGAGGTAATGTGACGTGACTAAACTTGTTGGTAAAGTTTTCAGCTCGTGGCACTGACAGAAACAGAAACATCATCGTGTCTTTACCTTGTAGCTGCATTTATCCGAGGTTCCTCTCTTTGCTCCGTTCACCGAAGCGCTGCTGTAGCACACAAACACGCACAAAACCGTGAAAAAGTGAACGAGTCTCCGTGATCCAGCCATTCCTGTCCGTCCATGAAGCTCCACTGATGGGAATGAACGCGAGCGCGTCTCCGCCGACGACTGTGAGGGAGGTGCGCGAGCCTCACAAGGTGGAGCTCTCTCTCTCTCTGTGTGTGTGTGTGTGTGTGTGTGTGTGTGTGTGTGTGTGTGTGTGTGTGTGTGTGTGTGTGTGTGTACAGCATAATGCCATTCCAATCCTACTGTTTCTGTAGTATGCAAATGCAGTGCGAATAGCCTACTAGCAAACTAATTACATATAACAATAAATACTTAACATGTATATTAACAACACCTTTATTTCACATTTTAATTATATATATATATATATATATATATATAGGGTATATATATATATATATATATATATATATAATATATATATATAATATATATATATATATATAATTTAGGGCATTAAAATATATTATTATATTTATATTACTTATTGTGTTTGTTTATGCTACACATCTCATTATGTCACCTGTTTAATTAAGTAATATTTTTTTAGAAAGCATATAAATAAATAAATAAATAAAGCACATTTTTAATGCATTTTTGTGTAAAGAACTAGAGAATTAAAAGACATTCCTGTTGGAAAATTAAGTTTAAGCTGATGTTTTCCTTTTGAAAATAATATGTGAAACCGTGCACATTTACAATAAATAATATGTTATGCTTTGTGTTCTGATCACATGCTAACATGCTCTTTCTGCAGTATATGTAAACACATTTTCTGTATTAATGCAATAACCTGATTACCACTCTCTAAGAAAATAATTTTGAGATTTTGCCATTTCAACTAGAAAATGTAAGTTTATTGGCTTAAATGAACTAGTTGTTTCAACTCAAAAACACGTTGAAACAACTGAATCACACAGAGAAAATATTAAGATAACAAAAAAAATGTAAGGCAGCAGGGCAGCAAGTTTTTAAGTTGTTGTTTTCCAGTGCAGATTCTTGTGCTGTGCTTCATAATCCAAAGGGATTTTTTATTTCAAGTTACACAACTGTGAACAACAGTATATGGTGCCAAATCTTATCATGTTATATATTCAACCCATAGATCAGCTGGATACTATGCTTCAAAAATAGTGCAAGTAGTATGAAAGTATGCTATTCTGAACATGTACAGGATTATTTCATAGTTCATTATTAATCCATGTTCATTTGTACACACTTCCACATTCCATTGTAATTTAATTTCAGGTTGCAAAACCTGACAGACCTCATATATGAGACATTCACACCCTGTTATGACACGCTTGAAACATGTTAGACTTCTGAAGTATTGTGTTAGTGAGTGTGTAATCATATGCAATAGTGGATTATTGATGCATTAGTGAATTTTGAATATTCTGTAGATTGTAGGTTACTGCATCAGTTGTTTGCTGAAAGTATTATTCACAATCTTCTTGACTGCTAAGATGAACACATATTCTTGAAACTATCAATAATATTAAAATGAGATGCATTTGTACTAAAACCAGACACATAAAAGCATATCCACTACCCTCAAATCAAACTTTACCTTCAGATGATTAACAAAATCCAGCAAATACACAGGTTACGCCATGAAATGTGGATGTGTGCAGATGCAAGACAGCATTTTAAGCAAAAAAATAGTACTAATTAGAAAACAGGTGAATTGTATTGTGAGAGCTGAAGTAATGGTTTTGGATTTTGGAGCAATAGATTTAGTTTTGAGTGTTAGTCGTCAAGATTCTTTCCAAATATACATCACCTGCAAGTTATTGCTTTCTGTAATCCTGATGATATTTCTGTCCATGTCTCAAATGCTGGGAGAAAGTAAGACAGACAGAAAGTTCGGCTCATCTGCTCTTTAGCCAACAGCCATGATTTGCATCCAACGATCCTGTTTCAGATCAAAGTCAGAACACTGGAGGCCGGAGGAATCGGGTGCACAAATACACCCAGATCCTCTTTCAGCTCCGCTTCTGTTATTGACACTCACATGAAAACAAGCTGCTTCTGTTTGCAGCTTTAAAGATGACCACACCAGCAATTCCCCTACAGCTTTATGATGCATTCATAATTCAGTGCCTGCATAAAAAATATAAAATATAGCTGTAAATGTGAGGCATTGCCTTGTGAAAATGTGCTTTGATATTCTAGACAAATATAAATATTTGTCCCTCTTCCTAAAAAAAAAGCATGACTTTAAAGTTGTAAATGGTTTTATTATTATCCAGTGTTTTCAATATATTTTTGTTCCTAATATTAATTGATATATATTTTTTATGATATTAACATGAATTATTCCCAATATTTTAAATAAAATTGCTCATACCTCAACGTTTTACTTTTAAACATTTTGGATTTTAATTTTATTTTTAAATATTTTTTGAAAAGCATTGGATTTCCTTGAAAAAGCTAGGAAACGATTTTCACTCTTGAATAATTTCAAAGAATCCAAAAGATTTTTTAAATAATTTTGACTTTTTGTTTTACGTAGGTAACTTTAATGTTATATACATTATATTATCACAAGGATTGAAATAAGGCATTTGTTTACTTAAAGTTTGTTTTTATTTGTAGTCTACACTTTAAAAATATTTTTTCATTAAGTTGTAAATAAAACAATGGTTATGGTTTAAGTATGGTGTAGTATTTGCTAACAATTTCTAAGTAAAAATGGTTTAATTTTTTCAGTGTATTTCTTACAAAATGTATATATAAAAAAAAGTCAAAACAATATCGCCACCCAGTGTTTGCATATATCACAACCTATTTTTTGGCATTATAATATAATATAATATAATATAATATAATATAATATAATATAATATAATATAATATAATATAATATAATATAATATAATATAATATAATATAATATAATATAAAAATTTATCTCTTCAAGGATGCCAAAATGTGGAAAAGTGGAAATGTTAAAATCCAATGATTTATTCAAATGCAAATGTAATTGTTTTGAAATGCCAGGAGAAACCCCCGATGTGACCCAATCAGTACTTAATAGGTTTACTAATTTCTAGTTACAAAGCACTAATTAGTTTGGAGGTGGGGGTTATGTGTTTGCTTAACAGTTGGCAGAAGATAACATTAACTTAACTCCACTTGGAACTAGAGAAATTTAACTTTAAGGTTGAATTAAAAAGCTGGATTAAAATTGTGTTTATATTGACTTTATTATTTTAGATTTTTTGCAAACACACAATGAGAAATAACAATAAGAATTATTTTAAATCATAGTCAGAGATAATTATGAATTACAAAACAGGTAAACACATAAATAATAAATTACAGCATCACAGAGCGAAGGAGAGCAACATAAATAATAAGAAGAAGAACAAATGTGGATCTGCGACAATCAGCGTTCTTCTCTGCTGGTTTGTAAATCACTGAGGACGTTCTTCACCATGAGACGCTTCAGCTTCGCTCTTCTGTTCTGGAACCAAATCTAAGAGACAGACATAAAAATATTAATCAAACTGCTGGAATAAACTCTGACACATTTCATCATCTACAGTTCGAACGTCTTCCAGGTTAGTATTATGCATCTTAACAAGTCCTAAATCTGCAGGTCTGCTTATTCAAACAGCCCAAAACAAACAATATTATACTAAATACATAATATTAGTTCAATATATAGATTCAGATCAGTCTTTACCTGAATTCTGTCCTCATCTAGATGCAGTTTCTTAGCAAGTTCTTCACGTATATCAATGCCCGGGTGTGAGTTCACTTGAAACACACTCTCCAATAACTTGATCTGGACATTGAAAAAAATGTATTGTGACAAAATGACAGGTGAAAACACAATTTACTTTTTAGTTATTATACAGAAATCACAAATAGTCCATATGAGCTTTCATTCTTAGAACATATTTTTATTAGCCGGGACATATTTAGACAAATTCTGTAAATCACATGTATATGTGAACGTTTACCTGAACACTAGAGAACGCCGTGCGCGGCCTGCGCCCGAGATACCAGTTCAGTGTTCTCCTGTACGAGTCTGCTGGGGATTTACTGTAAGATTTACTGTCTTCATTCGTCCTCACATCCACTGAAGATTCACTGTCTGCGACCACGCGACGGTTCTGGCATGCTGGTTTCACGTCTGAAATAAATAAAAGACAATATGTTAGAAAATAATCAACATCGGTTCGTGCGCACTATCGCTGGAAAGTGCTATTTATTTAGGCTTAGTGATCGGTTTGTTCGAACGGGTCTCTCAAGAGAATCGGTTCAGTAAACAGAGTCATCGCTTAAAATTATTCTCAGAAACCAAACTGCTCTCTGTTTTTTTAGTTAATTTAGCCTAAATAGGTTACATTATCGGTTCATTGTTTAGCCTAAATAGGTTACACTACAGTATCGGTTCATTCATATCTAGAAAAGAAGCAAATTTCATTAATAATTGCAAAAAAATAAAAAATGAATAAAACGTGAAATTTTGTAGCTGAAAAGAAAGACTGACGTAACATTAACTTGTAAAAAATACTCTAATAATCTTTGTTTTATTCAGAGAACCGGTTCAGTAAAATTCAATCGGTTCGTGCACACTATCGCTGGGAATAGCGAATCATTTAAGTGAATCGGATTGTTCAAACGGGTCGCTCAAGAGAATCGGTTAAGTAAACAGAGTCATTGCTTAAAATTATTCTCAGAAACCAAACTGCTCTGTTTTTTCAATTTGTTTAGCCTAAATAGGTTACATTTATTGTTGTTCTTAATATTAATATTAATTACCAATTTTATTATTTTATTCCATTTGAAATAATACGCTATTTATATAAAACTGTTACTTTTTACTTCCAAATATTTTTAAATATTTCTTTTATTTTAAAATATACAGAAATAGTCTAAAGACAGCCTACACCAAATGATTTGTGCTACAAACCAGCGTGTTTGTGATAATTACTCATTCATCAATCATTAATTGTTTTGATTTATTTTGCGTTTAAAATATGAAAACACACATCTAAAATATATTTGTGCATATAGTGTGTGTTATTTTACCTGTCCACGGTCGGTAAGGTGCTGACAGGACGGTTCTCTGATCCGGTCTGTCGAGTCCCAGGATGCTGTCGATGGTGAAGGCAGACTGTCTGGGCATCGAGCGGTTCTGATGCGCACTCACTGTGAGAGAAGCCATCTGGAGATCCAGTCCTCTTCTTCTGGTGTGATCTGAAAGCTGGAGGTTTGTCTTTATAGCTCCACGCTCCCCAAAACATCACTAATTAAAGCCTGAGACTCAATGCTTTACATGAGAATCGCCGGCCCTCTGCATGGGGCCCCTGGACTGCAGGAAATTCAGGGTCCAGATGAGGCGTTCCAACCTGAAGCAGCAACCTGTTATCTACTGAAGACATTGAATCCCTTAAAGCTGCTATTGAAAGGGACAAAACAGGGCTCATGTGCCATTCACCAGGTAGAAAATTAGACCCCATTCTTGGGATTAATTTTCTTTTTATTTCCTCGTGCCACATCTGCAGCATTATGAGAAAGCAGTCAACTAGTGCCTAATCTTATTTACCTTATTTTCTACCACACAAGTTTAAAATAATAATAAAGCCTAATGCTGTTAAAACTAATCCTGCTGAATATTCCCATTCTCTCTTGACATGCATGGAGAAAGATGCTCCGGATCACACAAAAGCACAATAGCTGCCTGGCAATTTGCTGAAAGCAGCATGTAATAATTGTCTTATTCAGTGCTGAATTGAGCTCTTTTGGTTGCTTGGCTGCTTTTAATAAACGACTTGCTTGTTTATTTGTCTTAGGCTCTTGGAGAGCACCGAGGACACAAGCGTGGCCCCTGAGGCTCCATTGTTTAGCAAAGAAATTACCAATTAGACTTGTTTAAATGCAAACCAAATGAAGACCAATTAGAACCTCACTCCACCTACAATACAAGCAATTTACTCTGTATTTTACAAGAGATAATCCAGCTGCACAAGTTTGGAGAGTTTGATGGAGCTCATACTGAGGTTGTTTTTAAAATACTTGTAATTAAAAACTAAATTTTTATTGGATAATATTTATTCTTAGAAAATATGTGACATCTAGACATCTTAACCTAAAGATATTATTAAAAATAATAATATTTGCTTATAAATAGTAAGTTTAACGGCATTTAAAAATTGTTTAAAGCAAAAAGAATTAAGTTGAATCTATAGTTTTTGCATATATATATATATATATATTGGATTTATTGTACCCCTTATAATACCTGTTTGTCATTTGAATAAATTTTTAATAAAAAAAAAATAAGATTTTTAACCAGAGTGATGGAAAATAATAAAATATATAGATTAACCCCCTTTAAGTTCAATTTAATTTAGCTCGCGTTTATTATATTTTCATTTATTTATTTTTAAGTTTTATTTGTTTTTGTGTGTTTTTTTTTCTTTGTATTCTTTTCAATGTTGGATGTAACTGTAACAATGATAATACCTGTTTAATATTTGAAGAAGTATAATAAAAAAGTAATGGGAAAAATAAATAAATAAAAAGACACTTTAACATATATTATTTCTGTAAGGCAAGTCAAAGAAGATCAGCTGTTTTAAAAGTTTTTTAATACCAATCTTCATTGTACCCCATAAATCCATCAACTGATTTTGTATAAAGACATTTAGACACAAACGTTTTCTTAAAGGTTAGAAATAATCATGTACAAATTAATGCTGCAAATGCTTCAAACTTAATAACAGACTGTCATGTAACAGAAAGTGTCTCAGGATATGAACCATAAATGAATGAGACAGTATTTAATTAAGCAAAACAATTCCACCATGTCAGATTTTTGAAGAAAAGCAAAAACGAATATTTCTGTTTGCAATTCCATCACCTGTTTCTTTTATCCACAAGCTGAAGCATTTCAATATATTGGGCCATTATGTGCAATGCACTTCAAAAATATCTTATACAAAACAAAACAAAATTATGTCATCCAAAATTTAAAGGCATTTGATCAGATGATTAAAAAAAATTAATCCTTAGTGATCAGATAGAAACACTGTGTGATTACATAACTGTCTGTAAAATTAATCAAAGAAATGAGTGTTTATAGATGAAAAACATTAGGAAACATGGTTGCAATAGCTTATAGACAAAAATCAGAACTGTATTAATAACAAAGACAAAAATATAAATCTTTTTGAAATGCAGTAGGATGAACCTCACAGAATCTCTCAAGAACGGCTCATATTAGAAAGAATTGATTTGCATACAGAAAATGCCTGTTTTAGGACATTTAAGGTATTTAGTATTATTTTAATTACCATAATACATCACGTTTTTGACACATTTTGCGAAATTCACTCTAAATTCTGTCACCGTTGACATGATATGAACGAAAACACATGCAGCCTTAAAACATTATCAGTGAGAACATACAGTATTAAATCAGTTATTATTCACACGTGCAATTTTAGCGAAATATGAAGGCGCAATAAATGTCGCCTTACGTCTTCATCGTGGTAGTGGATTCATTTACACACTTACATATATAAAACCCTCTAAAAACAAATGCAGTTCAATAACGGATATGGTAAAAATACAGGATTCCTACAAATAACAACTTTTGATAAGTTTTCCCCAAAGTGTCTATATGAGTTTGTTTTTTTTTATCATATTTTGCAGTCACATGTTTTAAATCATTGCTTCTGGAGGCCACTCTGAAGAACAGGAAGTGATATATTCGTGGAATCCAAGCACAGAAGGGTTTTCATCAGGCATCGGATTCGCCCTTTTTCTGCCCCTCCTCTCCTGCGTCGCTGTCCTCTGATTGGCTGTTGCTAAGGACCAAGAACTGTCCATCAGCAGCTGGTTGGCCGGGTCGACTAGAGGCTGCTATCAAACGGCTTTGTTCCTCGAGATCCTGTAGGTTTGGAGAACACAGGTTTGAATTTATTTTATTTTTTTAAGAAATTAATACTTTTATTCAGTAAGGATGCATTAGATTAATCAAAAGTGACGGTAAAGTCATTTATAATGTTACAAAAGATTTCTATTTCACATAAATGCTATTCTTTTGAGTTTCTATTTATCTGTGAATCCTGAAAAATATATATATATATCACAGTTTCTACAAAAATACACATTGTTGATAATGAGAAATGTTTCTTGAGCAGCAAAGCAGCATATTAGAATGATTTCTGAAAACTGGAGTAATGATGCTGAAAATTCAGCTGCGCATCAGAAATAAATTACATTTTATTATATATTATTATATTTATTATATATTATATTTTGAATATATTCAAATAGAAAACACTTATTTTAAATTGTAATAACTTTTTACAATATTACAATTTTTACTGTATTTTTAATCACATTAATGCAGCCTTGAGAGACTTCTTTAAGAATCGATCCAAATGTTTAACTTACCTTCTCGATCTGTTTTTGTTTATGAAGTTCTTCTTCTTGTTTCTCCTTGGCTTTGTCCAAATCTCTCTGTTTCTGTGTGGCTTTGCGGTCCTATCAGGAAAAAATATGTGCATATTCATGCATATCATCAGCATTATCAATTTTATTTGACTGGACATGAATTTCTGCACAGATGGAGTCATTTGAAATCAATCTCACCATCTCAGAGTGGAGGGCGATCTGCTTCGCCAGTCCTACACTGTCACAGATCTAATATTCAAGAGCATCAACATCACCAAGATCAGCTTAAAAAGATCTCAAAAACATGTCCTTATTAAAGTATAAGTTTATACAAGTATATAAAATAAGTAAAAAATAAAATAAAAATAAAACAGGTAAAATAATATTATTATTTATAATTACAAACAAATTATTTAGAAATATGTTTAAATAAAATTCTATAATTAAATAATATACATATATATTTTATACATAAATAAAAAATATAAGTAAATAAATTATAGCATAACTTAATATAATATATTATCTAATATTTATTTATACAATAACTATTATTGTGTGTGTGTGAATTATATTAACTTTATAAATATAAATGATATATTATAGAGTAATATAATATTATATAAATATATATTTTATAGTAATATTATATTAAATTATTAATATAACAATTTATAATATAAATATTACATAATATAAAAATTATATGCTTTTACGTATACTAAAATTATAGTATAATGTAATATATTGATATATTTAAATATACATTATTATAGTAATATTTTTATATTAATGTAATATTAAATTATTAATATATTTTATATATTATATATATATATATCTATATATATATATATAGATATATATATATAAATTATAATACAACCTACATATATGTAACTTAATATATTAATATTATTTTAATATATTATGAAATTGTATCTATAGTTTATATATAAAGTTTCTATTTTGTTGCACCTTTTATATATATATATATATATATATATATATATATATATAATATATATATATAACATAACATTTTAAAATAAATAATTTATTTATTTTATTTTTTAATAAATAAATAAATTTTATATTATATATATATATATATATATATATATATATAATATATATTATTTATTTATTTATTATATATTTTTTTTAATTACTCTGCGATCAAGGTATTTGTACCTTCTCTCCATCATTGTTTGACTCAAAGACGTAGCAGACTGTGACCGGTCGTCCGTCCTCTCGTCCTCCTGCCGTCGTCAGCACAAAACCAAACAAGCGCTTGTTCTCCCGATGTGAGGCACACAGCACAACGCTGGAGAGAGGAAACTGAGGGACGACAACAAATACTGACTTCAAAACAGCACTGGATTCGGTTTGAATACATGAACCTTACATTCAGTGACCAAAAAAGTAACATAGATCACAAAACTGTTCAATAATTAGTTAAGGACCTACCCGCAGTCTTGTGACTTGCGTCTGTGGGTCAACAAGCCTAGAAATAAACAAACAGAAGATTTTAAGAGACATTAAACTATGCTGTAAAGTAACCCTAGATCAAAATCTTTCACATTTTCTTAAGTAACATTTGTCCATGCAAAACTCACTGCCACAATATGGGTGGTTTTGCACCAGAGTTCAATATTTTGGGTTGGGGTTTGTTCAAATCATGACACTGAAGTGCTTGTATAAAGACAGGA
Source organism: Cyprinus carpio (assembly GCF_018340385.1). NCBI lineage: Eukaryota > Metazoa > Chordata > Actinopteri > Cypriniformes > Cyprinidae > Cyprinus > Cyprinus carpio. The sequence goes on along the minus strand of NC_056582.1, from coordinate 23,522,175 downwards.
TCAGTTCAGCGCGGCTGTAACTCACTTGAGGCATTCACACGTGACGAGCAGATGAGACTCGGTCATCCTGAAGATGTTGTGAATGGCTCGGGCTGCCAGGATCTGCCTCATGGTCTCATAGATGACGTCTGCGCTCTCTGTGGCCTTCACCTCCATGGAGCCCAGGAACCGAACGATGAAAAGCTGGTGCAGAATCGAGTCTGAAACCACATGCGAGACTCGATCTGACTTCACACCAACATGAAATCAACACTGTCTTAATAAAAGTCATATTGTGCACGTATCAAAAACTGATTTTATAATCTTGCTTCAGAATGGAATAACTTGCTCTGCTTTTCTACTCATGTAGAAAAAAAATGAAAAATAATATTAATTAATCATATCATAGCCGGCTTTGGACAATTCAATAAAATCAGATGAATATAAATCAAGTCCCGGCCTACAATATGTCCCTGAATATTCCATTTCACCAGAAATTACATGACATTATATAAATTAAATGCACTGCAAATTAAGTTTCATGTGCAATTTAAGCTATTAAAGAAATAGCACACACATAAATTTTAATTCAGTCATTAAAACTGAATTAAAATTTGGCATTAAACTGTTAATTAAACATTAACAGTTTGATCTTTTTGTTTTTACTCATGTTCTAATTATATAAACAGGCTTTTTAAAATCTTTTTGAAAGTAGTCTCTTCTGCTCACCAAGGCTGCATTTATTTGATTAAATTGTGAAATTTTATTACAATTTAAAATAACTGTTTTCTATGTGAATATATTTTAAAATGTAATTTATTTCTGTGATGCACAGCTGTATTTTCAGCATCATTACTCCAGTCTTCAGTGTCACATGATCTTCAGAAATCATTCTAATATGAAACACTTCTGATTATTATCAATGTTAAAGGCAGTTGTGCTGCTTCATATTTTTGAGGAAACCCTCATAAATGTTAATTTTCGGGATTCTTTGATGAACAGAAAATTCAAAAGAACAGCATTTCTTTGAAATAGAAATCTTCTGTAACATTTTAAATGTCTTTACTGTCACTTCTGATTCATTAAATGTGTCTTTGCTGTATAAGAGTATTAATTTCTTTCAAAACAAAATCCACAGAGTTAATAGTTTATACATATTTTCATAAATGTACCTTCACTTTCTTCAGATTTTGTCCCTCCAGATTCTCCAAACGGGTTGGTTTCTTTCAGAAAAGGGAATAACACAAACCAGAGCTTAGTAATTCCCTAATAACAATCAACAGTAAACTGTCCTCTTTTTCTAATCATTTTGAAGCATTCATAAACATGAGCCAGAGATTCAAGCACAGACCTGCCCTGAGCGCCGCTCTTAGCCTCACTCGTGTGCTCCTCGCTGACGGGTGAGATGATGTCAAACTGAATGGGCGTGTCCGGAGCCACCAGCGAATCCAGAGACAGAGACGACAGCGCCGGAGACTCGGAGCCCGCAGAGCACTGACTGCCTGAACGACCCGTTTTAGATCGACCTTGCCTTCAGGGGCAAAGAATTTAAAATCACATCTCTCAGATGAGGGAATGGATCCTCTGCAGTGAATGGGTGCCGTCAGAATGAAGGTCCAAACAGCTGATAAAAACATCACAATAATCCACAGCGCTCCAGTCCATCAGTTAATGTCTTAAGAAGAGAAAAGATGTGTGTTTGTAAAAAAAAAAATCCATCATCAAGACGTTTTTAACTTCAAACCATTGCTTCTGGTTAAAAGATGAGTCCATAATCCATAATAACGCTTCCTCCAGTAAAAGTTAATCTCCTGTTTTTCTCTCACATCAAAATCCAGTCACATATTTGTTTATATGTTTTGAACTGTTTTGGCTTGTGCTTGATCTGTGCAGATTTCTCTCCACATTCAGACGAGGTGACTTTTTCACCGGAGGAAGCGTTATTATGGATTATTGACTCTATTATATGTCTTAATGATGGATTTGTTTCTTACAAACACACATCTTTTCTCTTCTCCAGACATTAACTGATGGACTGGAGTGGTGAGGATTACTTGTGGATTATTGTGATGTTTTTATCAGCTGTTTGGACTCTCATTCTGACGGCACCCATTCACTGCAAAGCATACATTGGTAAGCAATGCTTCATTTCTCCAAATCTGATGAAGAAACAAACTCATCTGCATGTTGTATAATTTGGTGGTGAGGATATTTTCAGCTAATTTTCATTTTGGGTGAACTAATCTTTTAAGTGCTGTTGTGCTGACACTCACGTGCTCGGTCTGAAACTCTCGTGCCGCTGCTGGAAAGATGGTGAAGGTGTTACAGCCTCCAGAGCCGACTGATTCACTCTCGCTGCAATTTCCTGCCGACACAAGAAACATTAGCAATAACTGACTTTAAAACGCATTAAAGTTAAAGTTTATGATGTTTGCAGAGGTTTAGGGTTTCATGCACGAGAGTAAGAGAATTAAGATCTGAATTCCACACTCACCTCTGGGTTCTCACTGAGGTATATCCTCTTAGAGATGTTGTTTATTGTCGCAATCCACTAAAATAGAAAAAACATGTAAAATAATTTTGATTGGTGAATCTAATGGAGGCCATCAAAAGCATGTTTAGAGTCATACTTCTTCCCAAAACTAATTTTGCATAGAAATAATAATAAAAATACCTTTAGCACCATTAAGATATTTCATATTATGAATTATGATTATTTTCCCCACAATTTTCATTACTGTAATGAAAATGAAGGATTGAATAAATAAATAAATTGTATTTGTCCTTCTACTGCTTTTTTTATGCTGATTGTAATTTTAAAGAAACAGGTAACAATTACAGTAATGAGAAAAAAATAGAGAAATCAATCTAATCTTCGGATTTACTGCTCAAGAAACATTTCTGATTATTATCAATGTTGAAAACAGTGCTTTATATTTTTGTGGAAACCGTGATGCATTTTTTTTTTTCAGTATTCTTTGATGAACAGAAAGTTCAAAAGAACAGCATTTATTTGAAATAGAAATTTTATAACATTATAAATGTCTTCACTGTCACTTTTGATCAGTTTAATGCATCCTTGATGAATAAAAGCATGAATTTCTCAACAAAAAAAATCTTGCTGACTCCAAATTTTTGAACGGTTCTGTAATTATAATTTCTTTGATTTTGTCGTGAAATCAACACCACCTCCTCACCTCCTCGCAGTCTTTCCTGCTCTCTGCCTGTAATATGACGGCCCTGCGGTACACGGAGAAACAGCCATTCAGTGAAAGCAGTGACTCAGAATGACCCAATATCTGGCAGATGTACTAAGAAAGGATAAGACAGCCGTTTACCTGCCTGATAAATATTCAGTTGAGTTTAAACTTGGGAATTCACTGGCAGCACTTTTACAGTGTTTACATTCCTTATTCCTACACTAATACCAGAAGAACAGGAAGAGTAACCAAACCATTTTGGGGATTTTAGATTTTCCCACCCTCACCACCAGATCATCCCAGATGTAGATGAGTTTGTTTTTTCATCAGATTTGGAGAAATGTAGCATTGCATCACTTGCTCAGCAACGGATGCTCTGCAGTGAATGGGTGCCGTCAGAATGAGAGTCCAAACAGCTGATAAAAACACCACAATAATCCACACCACTCCAGTCCATCAGTTAATGTCTTAAGAAGCCAAAGGCTGCTTGTTTGTAATAAACACATCCATAATTAATACGTTTTTAACTTTAAACCATTGCTTCCGGCTTAAATACGAGTCCAAAAGCTATATTAACGCTTCATCCGGTGACAAAGACCATCTCCTGTTGTCTCTCACATTAAAATCCAGCAAAATCCATCAAACTATTTGTTTAGAGCTGTTCTGGACTGTTTCAGCTTCTTGTAAACAGTGCTCGATCTGTGCAGATTTCTCTCCTGATTCAGAGACCATGACTTTTTCACCGGAGCGTTATTATGGATTATGGACAGTGTAAAGTTAAATCGTCTTAATGATGGATTAATTTCTTAGAAACACGCAGCTTTTGTCTTCTCAAGACATTAACTGATTATTGTGATGTTTTTATCAGCTGTTTGGACTCTCATTCTGACAGCACCCATTCACTGCAGAGCATCCGTTCCTGAGCAAGTGATGCAATGCTACATTTCTCCAAATCTGATTAAGAAACAAACTCATCTACATCTGGGATGACCCGAGGGTGAGGACATTACCAGCAATTTTTTATAACAAGTCAAAAGCATTTGCAAACAGCTTTTCAGTAACCACAGAGGATGAATATCTGCAGTAATACTGTAATAACTACTAGTAGAAGAATATGCAATAGTCAGAACTGTACAAGACAATCTTACTTCTTTCCATCAAAAGCTGTGATCTGAAAGCAGAAGCGTCGGTCATCACAGTCCACAGCCATGACGGAGCAGTTGTCGATGTCCATAACGAGACCTCCGGCTACGTCTCCACGCGACTGGCTCATGAGGTTTCCTCCCTGCGTGAAGAAATACTGACGGTCCCAAGCAGACGACACCAGACCCGTTTTACTGTCGGGAGAAGCATGAGATCGTTAGAAATGCAGACGGCTGAAGCACAATAATGTGCACGCAGTGGCTGATGCTGTCGTGGCGGGTCAGGTTGCGGTTCACAGGGATCTGGTTGGGGTCCGGGTCGGGCATGTAGAGCGGGTCACTGGCCGCTTTCATGTCTTGAATCGCCTGCTCCGTCGCTTCAGCGTCACTGTCCATTTCCCTGCGAACACTACGAGCACAAAGAGAACAGAGTAATGACATTTTGGGGGAATCCATTAACTATTCTTCACATTTGAAATAAAACACATGCAAACACACCCCATTTATTTATTGAACTGTCTTGTTAAAGTAATAACTGAAATGTGCTTTCATGCAAAGAATATATTTTATTAACAAGTGCACTTAAGTTAAACATTACTTAAACAGGATCGATAGTGTGCAATACTTTACATATTGTAAAAAATATAAGATACATATAAGATACATATAAGATGCATTTAAGATGCATTTAAGATACATTTAAGATACATTTAAGATACTTAAAAGTTTTGGTTTTTAATGTTTTTGAAAGAAGTCTCTTCTGTTCACCAAGGCTGCATTTATTTGACCAAAAACAGATATATTGCAAAATAAAATTACGATTTAAAATAGCTGTTTTCTATGTGAATATATTGTAAAATGTGATTTACTGCTGTGATCAGAGCTGAATTTTCAGCATTATTGCTCCAGGCTTGGTGAATGCTGATTTGCTGCTCAAGAAAACATTTAAAAAGCAAATGTCTTTACTGTCACTTTTGATCAATTTAATGCATCCTTGTTGAATAAAAGTATTGATTTCTTTAAAAAGAAAAAATTATACTGACCCAAAACTTTTGAACAGTACTGTAAATACTATATAAATATTATTATAGGGATCATCATTATTGACTCATAATTATCTTTATGTAATGTTGATTCATAATTATATTTATGTATTAATAAATAGTTAACTGTTTATTACCAACCCTAACCAATAAAGTCTGAATAAGATAAATAAGCTCTGATATCATCTGTATTGAAATATGTCACTGATAATTAACCAAACTAATCAGGCCAATACTGATATGTGCATCAATATATTGTAAAACCTAGTTAAATCAATACTTATAACACAACTAACATATCATAAAATGATAAAGTTCTATAAATGTATTGTGATCCTTTACATCAGATGCATTAGTTAAGCCTTTGGTTATTTTAGCATTATTTATATACTATTATTTTATTTCATATTTTGAATTCGTTTTTATATTTGCACATTTCATTTTTATTTTAGTTTAAGCTTTAGTATTTTTTTTTTTTTTTTTTATGTTTATTTTTTTTTTTTTTTTTTTATGATAAATATAATTTATATATTTTTTCTGTTTTAATTTTAATGTTTTAGTAAACAGGTCAGACTAAAAATGTTTTCACGTTTATATTTTTGTCTAATACTGATCTTTATTTCAGTTAACAATAACAACACTGACTGAAACTCACTTCTGCACGCTGGTGCCAATGTTGGTGAGAAACTCCTCCCACTGCTGCGTCAGATTCTCTGAGCCCAGTTTGAAAAAACTGATCTGATGATATGCAAACAATACTGAATTATAAACCGCCTCTATTATCAGGTGGTGCTGTGAATGGATAATGAGGGCTACAGTTCATGTCTGACAGCTGTATGAACACCTGTGCCTGCATGTATCCCAGCAGCGGCTCCAGCAGCGCCATCTTCTTCTTGTACTGCAGCATGTTGAGCGATGCAAAGTAGTGCATTATGGTCTCGTGCTGTTTTTTCCTGGACGTGTAGACGTCCTCCATCACTTCATTCTTCACCTGCAGTGAACACATGCATGATGGAAGTTAAATGCAGGGCGGGACATGATTTTAACAATTGGGAATGGACTGGATGGTGAAAAGTGCCTCTAGAGTATGAATAGAGCAAAGATTGCTGGAATACGTTTTAAAAGGAAATACTATTCAGTTTTTCTACTTAAAAATGTCATGCTTTGTTCAATGTTCCTTGCTGTCGTTTCCGAAATTTACGAGCAATTTCTGAATGTGTTTTTTATTTGTATTTTTTTTTCTATGGTGTAAGACATGCATTTAAAAAATAAGTTAATCAGTGAATTAATCAGTGAAAAAATTATTTTAGAGTATTTGCAATGTTATTATGGTTAACTAAAACTATAAAATCTTTGTTGCTTTAAATAAAATAAAAGTTAACTGAAATAAAATAAAATATAAAAATAACTTTTTTAGTACGCTTATTTTATTTCAGCTAGTTTCCCAGGCAACATTTCTCTCTTTTTTTCATTTAGCTTGATAACCTGATGTACTAAAATGACTGAAACTGAAATAAAAATTAATAAAAAACTATTTATAAACTACAAACGCTGATAAAAGAACTAACAAACTAAATAAATAAATAAAAAGTACAACAAAATTACTAAAACTTTAGCCAAAAAAGCAAAAATATAAAAATAATACTAAAACTATAGTGGTGTCTCAAAAATACTAAAATAACACCGAAGCAAATGTGATGTAAGATTATAATTTAAAATAACCTGCACTCACAAAAAAAGTGCATTAAGAATTAAAAAAAAAGTAGATTTTAACTGTATCTTGTTCTTTTCTCATCCTAGACAAGGACACAGGTACCTGCCGACGTCTCAGAGTAACGGATGCTCATCCATCGGTGGTCAGGTTAACTCTCAGTGTGTGTGTGATTAAATGAGCACATTAAGACACACACACACGTTACACTCTGTACGTGTCAATATGAGGACAGGCAGAGCGGCATGCAAACCAACCAGCTGTCAATCACAAAACACTGAATTCTCAAAATGCCACACCTTCTCATTCTCCTTTCGTTTAGACAGACGACTGTATCTGTTGACGGCTGTGTCGTGATCTGAAATCAAATATGTCGAACATAATGAAGCAAAAAGTAATGGTTACATTATCAAATGATGCAGCAATTATGTCGGAAAAAAGTAAGTGCTTACCGTCACTTGCAATCTGAAACACTTCCTTCAGGATGACAATCTCTAGAGACAATCAGAGGAGGAACAAGATTTCATTACTTGAAATAAAATATCAAAATATAAAGTATCAAAGTATTAAAATATTAAAATATATTATAAAGAAAATTCAGCTAGTTGCCAAGGCAACGCTACTTATTTTATTAGGTTTAACTTGATATAATAAAATAATTAAAATGAAAACTGTAGACATATATAAAAAAAAAAAACTACCAGGAAAAGACCAAAAAACAACTAAATCTTTAACTAAAATTAGAATGAAAATTTAAAATACTCAAATAAAAATTGTTTCAAAATATTAATAAAAACTATTATTTAAATTCATTATCCTGATGATACTAAAATCACAGTTTTACACAGGTGCTAAACAAAGAAATTATTAAATGGGCATGAAACATTAACATATAGGTAAATTACTTTTTATTTGAAAAGAATAAGAGATATTAACTGAAATATTATATATATATATATATATATATATATATGTCATATATATATAAATATATATAATTAAAATTATATATATATATATATATATAAATCAGCCAGTTGCCAAGGAGACATTTCTCACTTTAATTTTAAAAACCTGATGTACTAAAATAACTAAAACTTAATTAATAAAACTATATAGATATATAAAAATAAGGCCAAAAATTAAATAAAACTAAGTTAAATTAAAATGAAAAATATATAAATAAATAGTGATTCAAAATACTAATAAAAACTATAATAGTATAATAATAGTCTAAATGATTCCATAATAGCACTGAATTACACAGCTGCTTAACAAATACATTACTTGATGAGCATGAAACGTTAATATATAGGGAAATTACTTTATATGTGAGAAGAATGAAAGAAATAAAATATAAACCAAGTAGTTATACTAAAATAACTAAAACCAAGTTAATAAAACTATACAAAAAATACTACAAAAATTACTAAAACTAACTGAAATTAAAATTAAACTGGATTCAAAATAGTAACTAAATGCATCTAAAATGTAGCGGTGTAAAATAATATTATATTACACAGCTACTTAACAAATAAGTGACTAAATGGTCATTAAATGTATGAAAAGAAGGAGAGACATGAGATTGCACAGATTACACATCTATTAACAATCAATCAAGCCGTTTAGAGCTTATATAAAACAAATATTTGACAACAGAATAATAGTCCAATCAGAATGAAGCATTCTAGAACGCTCTACCCCATGATGCACTGCTGTCTCCTACCTCTCAGGTCTCTCTCCTGAAACTGTGTGATGGGGAACATCATGGCGTCTGCGAGCTGAGTGGAGAGAACGGCGTGACACGAGCTGAGCTGAAAGAAAACACACACAATCACACACACACACACACACACTTCCACAGCACCTTCGTTACATATTACGAGTTCTGACCTCGTCGATGACTTTGGCAAACTGCTGCAAGGTGGAGCTCATGACCTCATCATCACCTCCCAGAGGAAAACGCTGCACAGCAGAGACAGATAACAGAGAACTTCAGAAAGACGAGATATTATGTACAAAAGCATCGAGAGGCAGACGTCACCTGTTTCTCGTAGTCCTTCAGTAATCTAGACGTCAGATGTGTGGCGGCGCTCAGTTCATTCTGAAAGTTGTGAAAGAATGAGTATATTAGTATATTATAGAATTATAATTTTACTTTTTTTACTTTTTTTAATAATTTTAATATTTAACATTTAGCATTTATTCATAATTTAATATTATTTTATCATTTAATATTATGAATGCTTATTTTTATTTATTTATTATTTAAAATTGTTGTTGTTGACAATATAAGTTTAAAATATCAATAATTTATAATATTATTGCATCTCATATAATATAATGAATATTTATTCAGATTTTTATTATTAATATACTGATATTATCATTGATAATAATTTTGTAATAACATCAATATAGTGTTATTATATCTCATATAATATAATGAATATTTATTATTACTTTTAATTACTATCATTATTAATACTGATATGATTATTGACAATAATAATAATAGAGTAATATTAATAATATACAATAGAATTATATCTCATTTAATATGAACATTCATTATTATTACAATTTTAAGAATAATAATTATTATTATTATATTAATAATATATAAAACTATTGTCATATCTTGTAATATAATGAATATTTATTATTATTAATATTTTAAGAATAATAATTATTATTATTATATTAATAATATATAAAATTATTGTCATATCTTGTAATATAATGAATATTTATTATTATTAATACTTTAAGAATAATAATAATTATTATTATTATATTAATAATATATAAAACTGTCATATCTTGTGATATAATGAATATTCATTATTATTAATATTTTAAGAATAATAATTATTATTATAATATTAATGATATATAAAACTATTGTCATATCTTGTGATATAATGAATATTCATTATTATTAATATTTTAAGAATAATAATTATTTTATATTAATGATATATAAAACTATTGTCATATCGTGTGATATAATTGAATATTTATTATTATTAATATTTTAAAAATAATAATTATAATTATAATATTAATAACATAAAACTATTCTCATATCTTGTGATATAATGAATATTTATTATTATTAATATTTTAAAAATAATAATTATAATTATAATATTAATAACATAAAACTATTGTCATATCTTGTAATATAATGAATATTTATTATTAGTATTATTTTAAGAATAATAATTTTTATTATAATATTAATAATATATAAAACTATTGTCATATCTTGTAATATAATGAATATTTATTATTATTAATATTTTAAGAATAATAATTATTATTATATGAATAATATATAAAACTATTGTCATATCTTGTAATATAATGAATATTTATTATTGTTAATATTTTAAGAATAATAATTATTATATTAATAATATATAAAACTATTGTCATATCCTGTAATATAATGCATATTTATTATTATTAATATTTTAAATATTATCAACAACAACAACAATAATAATATATTATTGTTAACAATAATAATACTATATTTTGAAAAATATATTATTAATATATATTGCAGGGGGAAAAAAATATTTTCCCTATCCAAAATCTGATTTCTACTGTCTATCTTTTGGTTTTGGTGTGCAATATGATCATGGCAAGATCTCGACAGGTTGTGTGTGATCCATCCATTCAGACTAAAGTTACAGTCACTGTCACAATGTGACAGCTGAGCGTATATCACACGTCATGTTCTCACCTGAGCGTCATAGATCCTCTGCATGGCTCTGAAGAGCTGACTGAAATAACTGGATGTGGCTGCTGTATCTTCCTCAAACACACCGAGCAGAGAGCGAGTCTGAAAAACACCAGCAACATCCCAGATAGCAACACGTACAGTACGTCTGTTAGAGATCTGGAAAGCATCTGCAGTGTGCAAACATCTGATAGAAGTCTGCTTTACATGCATTCTAAAGCATAAACATCTTAAAGATGTCGTCTATTTGACATCTGATAGGAAACGTGCTATCAGGGATGAGAACCAGACGTGTTTTTTAGTGTCTGCTCATCCACAATACGTCTATATGACGTATTTCCTATAATAAGATGTCAAAAAGACGTTTAGAAGATGTCTTTAAGATGTTTAGAATACGTCTGGATGTTTAGATACGACTTTAATATGCTTTCAGAAAATGTGTTGTTCATTAACAAAAAGTGGATGCCTGTAAAACAATTTCTGAAGCTCTGCTGTGACATTTCAGACTCGGTGTGACAATAAAACTGTGTTCACAGCAGAGTGATGCAGAAACTTACAATGAAGTACAGCATTGATCATGTTTGCTTATATTTCTGTGACTTGATTTCAGAATCATCTGTGTTTTCTGATAACTGATCATCGTCTAATCCACCTCCACCCATCACAAGCTGAAGAGCTCAAGGATCAGGATGAGCAGACGCACAGATGTTTATTATGATCAGTGTTTGTTTGTTTATTTCTGTTAGCTTGCTAGCTAAACGTTACCTGCGGACTGTCCTCCAGAGTTTCCTCTATCGGTAATTTATCGATTCCTGGCATGACTGCAGACTCACCGCAAGCGCTCACCTAACTATTTACTTTATTATTCAGAAACAAAAGTCACAATGTTATAATAATGTTGATCTTCGCTTTATTCCTGACAAATCAACACCCGCCCGGATCCGCCCACGAACGCGGAAGTCCCGCCTCCTCCCGTCCGCTGATTGGCGGAGGCGCTGTGGACGCTATGATGACGTCATTTATAAGCGATAAAAAGCCATTCGTGGCTCTCTGGTGGTTTATTATATTATTATTTTAGAGAAACATTTCATCCACGAATGTATTTTTTCCTAATCACTCATACTTTTTATAATATTTATAAATTCATTAATAAACCTTTCAGAAGTATGGCAGGCTGATAAATGTTAGTTGTTTGTAAAATGTCGTATTAAAATAAAATAAAATAAAATATAAAAAAATTAAATTAAATTAAATTAAATTAAATTAAATTAAATTAAATTAAATTAAATTAAATTAAATTAAATTAAATGTTAGTTTGGAAGTGTGTGGGGAAAATTAAATAATGTTGATTATGTGATGTTAATATGGGTTAAATATTATTAAAATAACAATTCCAATTAATATTATTATATTAGCAACCTTTCAGAAGTATGGCAGGCTGATAGATGTTAGTTGTTTGTAAAATGTTGTATTAAAATAAAATAAAATAAAATAAAATTAAATAAAATAAAATAAAATAAAATAAAATAAAATTAAATTAAATTAAATTAAATTAAATTAAATTAAATTAAATTAAATTAAATTAAATTAAATGTTAGTTTGGAAATGTGTGGGGAAATTTAAATAATGTTGATTATGTGATGTTAATATGGGTTAAATATTATTAAAATAACAATTTCAATTATATTATATTAGCAAAATATTTCATTCATGGATGTATTTTTTTGAGAATCACTCATACTCTTTAAAATATTTATAAATTCATTTTAAAACCTTTGTCAAATGTTGTATTTCAAAAAAATAAAATTAAATTAAATAATATTTAAAAAATGTGAAAGTGTGGCTCTTATAAAAAAATTACATGAAATGTTAGTGTGGAAATGTGAAAAAAAATATATATAGTGTTGATTATGAGTTAATATGGGTTAAATATTATCAAAATAACAACTTCATGAGGCAATCTGTTAAATAATTTCTTATTTATTTTTAAAAAATCACATGCATAAAAACTTTATCCTCCTAAAAGTTATTTCAACATAGATAAAAAGCTTTTTACACAGATGTGCTTTCTAAAAAAAAAAACACTTTTGTTTATAAACAAATGCATTAATGGCTATATTTTCTTAAAACAAATATTTATTTATTTGAACAAATTATTGCGTTCTATACCTATGGTTCTATACATATTTGCTAACATTCGTTAACATTAAGACTTTGTTCATATTTCATATTAACTGTATTTAAAGAATATTCACATAATTCCGGACTAAAAGTCTATTGTAATCTGTAATGGTGTGTTTCTCTGCTTCATGTGCTTTGTGTTTGGCACTTCTGAGCGTAGAGATCATGTTCTTTGTAAAGGATGTATTGCTTCAGCCGGTCTGGCAATGGAAGGAAGCTCATGAAGATCGGAGCTCTCAAACGCAACCGACCCAAACAAGCCCTGATCTTCAGCCGACAGAGATGCTGCAGACAGCGGACGTTCTCTGTCAAGAAAAAACACGTCAAATATGAAGCATGACATGAGCAGAGAAACGTAAGAGCAGACAACACACATTTAATTGTTTGGTCAAAATTATTCTCTACTAAACTCTACACCCTTGAAAAATCATAACAAGTGATGTCTGACTTTGGAAACTATAGTTCTCTCCTTAAAACTTCATATTTAATATGAAGAGGTCACACAAGAGATTAATGAGTTCATCCAAATTTCACCAAAAGCAAATAATATAAGTCAGACATTGAAGTGAGTTGCTGTTTTTGTCTTTTTTGAGGAAGATTCACTTGTTTATCAACGAACCGCTCAGAGAAACTTTGATTTATTAATGTTCATCTGATTTCATTTAGTAAGTGACTTTTCTTTCTGTTTTAAAGATGTTTTCTTTGGAAATGAAAAAAAAAAATATGAGAATATGGGAAAATATAACTTAATTTGTGTTTCCTGCTAGCTAAATTTCACAAGATAATTATAATAATAATAATAATCTGTATACCAATACAATAATGTATAAATAATTTACAGTAATTGCTATTATTAAGAATATCCATAATATATAAAAAATATTAAAAAAATTAATATCTATTGTCATTTATTGAATTTTTCATTTTAAAGTAATTTTTCAATGCCTTACAATTATTTAAATCAACAGCTAAAAGACAAATAAAACAGAAATATACACATTTTTACAAATACAATAATGTGTAAACAATTTACCGTAATTACTATTATTAATAGTGATATCAAAAATGTATAATAATTTTAAGTAAAGCATAATATAATGAATATCGATAATTAATATTATTATATAAAAAGTATATAAGTAGTATAAATGATATAAACAGTTTACAAAATGATTCAAATTATTTAAACTGCACAAACCGTGAAATTTGCAGTAATTTTACATTTTAATGTAATTTTCACTGCGTTACTTTTTTTTTAATTTAAATCGGCAGTAAAAAACAATATCAATTTACAATGTATACAAATACAATAACATGTAAACAATTCACAGCAATTACTATTATTATTAATAATATCAATATTATATTATATTATTATATGAAGTATAAAATTAATATTTATTATTACTATTATTGTATAATTGTTATTGTACAAATCTAATTTTGCAGTAATATTCTATTTTAAAGTAATTTTTCATATATACAAATTTGCTGAAAATACAATAAAGTGTAAACAATTTACGGTAAATACTATTATTATTATTCAAATCAATAATACATAATAATATTATATCAAATATAACGAATATCTATTATTATTATCATTATAAATAGTTTTTGAACAAACCTTGAATTGCGCAGATTTCAGGCCACTGTTTCTGCTCCATGAGCGCAACCTTCAGTTTGGAGCAAAAGGTCACATGATCGACGTAATCCAGGATGATGCGGACCATGTTCCCCGAGAGATGCTTGAGCCACGAGACAGAGATGACCTCACAGAACTACAGCGAGAGGAAAAGAGCGTTCAAGACACACGCCAGAAACATCGAACGCCACACATCTGACGCGAACTCACCAGCGTGTCTTTAATGACGGTGTCACTCCAGCCCTCGTAACCCTGCGGGACGTGCGATCCCTCCCCGTACGGACAGTCAAAGCATCGCTCCACGTCGTAACCATAGTTACACAGCATCCGCAGCACCACCTCGTCCTTCAGCGCGTACTGTAAGGCCGACGGGAAGTGCGTGGTGTTCACTCTGCAGTAGTAATTGACGTTGGCTCCGTAGCGAAGCAGCAGGTTGATCAGCTCGTAGTTTCCCAGCCGCAGCGCCACCTGCAGGCACTTGACAGGGTCCTGGTTGGGCATCGCTCCGGCCTCCAGCAGGACTCGGGTGGAGGCGATGTCGTCGTTGGAAACGGCGAAGTAGAGCGCGGACTGGCGCTTGTCGTCATAGCTGCGACGCACCCACGGGTGCAGCATGAAGTTGGGGTCATAACCGGCCTTCAGCAGCATCTCCAAACACTGAGTGTGTCCCCCCGCTGCGGCTGAATGAAGAGGACTGATCCCACTGTCATCCACCGCGTCCAAAGACGTCACGGGTATCAGCAGAGCCAGAGCCCTGCGGACAGGACGGGCGGAGTTAGTACAGTTAACTAAAACCATAAAACATTGCATTACTTGAAACAAAATAACATTAAATAGAATCTCATTAATAAAGCGGATAGTTCCGGTCCTTGATTCTGATTGGCTGAGCCACGTTCGAAGCTGTTGTAAATTACTCTACAATGTAACATACACATTTGTTTACGTTCGTGTGTTGCTCGGCAACCAGTTTGTTGCAACCACAAATGTTTCTGAGGAACTACATTGTTTGGTGAAAGAATACTGTATGTTTTATTTAATATCATTACACTTTATTTGCTCCGGTTTATTTTGTATATATTACTATGTATGTGGAATAACCGTTTTATAAAAGCAATAATCCCCGTGAAGCCGTGGTTTACAGTGAATTGATAACAGCTAAGGGGGTTTTAGGAAAGTTATAAATTCACTGCTTCTTGGAGCTTATTGATTTATTTAATGTTATAAAAATATTTATATAAATATTAACATAAAAAAGTTGGGATGGGAACATTTCTCATTTTCATTATATAATAAAATTAAATGAAACAGAAATAAAAATTAATCAAAACTATAGACATTAAAACTAATAAAAATGGCAACTACATTACTAAAATGACAAAAAATTAATTAAAACTAACTCAAAATATTAATATAAATGTATAATACTGTCTTATTGATCCTAAAAAACACTGGTGCGGGGACATTTTCATGCACTAATAAAATAACTACATGTTAGGAACATCCTTTCAAGTCAAAAACAAATTTACAGAATTTTATTATTAACGTTTTTTTATTGATTTAATCATAAAAATGACCATTATTAAAAAATTATATCAATAATATATAATATTACATAAAGTATAATATAACAAATATCTATTATTAATAGTTATTTATCATTGTTATAATTTATTTTATTATATAAATTATTGTACAAACCTTGAAATTTCCAATATTTTTATATTAATGTAATTTTTCACTGACAAAACTTTTTTTTATTTAACTCAGCAGCAATAAACACATACAATATATAAAAGCATTTCAGCATATAATTAGACACATCATTTCAAGTCAGAAACAACATTACAAAATGTTATTACCAGTGTTTTATTGATTAAATTTTTTGTTTATTGATTTCATGGTTTACTGCTTAGACATAATGGTATAGATTTTTGTAATATAGATCGATTTGTTTTTGTTTTTCTGTAGAATTTTTACTATTGTTCATTTGAGAGCAGAATGTCTGTGCTTTCAATAACAGTTTATGTATATAATGCATTATAAAAGTATTTCTAATGCCTTGAATTGTATTTCAAGGCATTATAAATACTTTATTATAAGGTAAATTGTATTTACCTTCAGAAAGTATAATGCATTAAAATGCAAGAAAAACAACCAATTTTAGATTGTGTGATTATTATAATGCATTTTAAGTTTGGTTACAATTATTTAACTTCTGTAATCATGCAAGTTTTATCTAACACCTCTATGAATGATTTGTTGATAATGCTTTTATTAACACATTTATAATGTTAAAAGTATTTTTTTTTTAAATAAACGCTGTTAAACTGTTTATTCATTCCTATAACACTGAAGACTTGAGTAATGATGATTAAAATTCAGTTTTGCATCACAGAAATAAATTACATTTTAAATATATTCAAAAAGAAAAGTGTTATTTTATTTTTTTTAAATAATATTGCACAATTTAACTGTTTTACTGTAATTTTAAATGCAGATAAATGCAGCCTTGAGCAGAAAATACTTTTTTTCAACAACATTAAAAAAAAAAAAATTTAAGTATTCCAAACTTTTGTGCAGTAGTGTACAGTATGCACTGATAACGAATATATGTATTGAAATTTAATACTTAAAACCTTGAACATTTCACTTTTGGCCTGGGCTTAAAAAACAAAACAAAAAAAACAATATGAAGGTTTCGGGTGCTTCATTACATGAACTGTCATCCAGAATGTAGTACTAACTTGACGTGTCCGCGGTGGGCCACTCTGTGGATGGGCAGGTGTCCCGTGTGTTTGGGGATGTTAGCGTCAGCGCCGTGCTCCAGCAGTAATGAGATGACGTCAGGGTTTCCTGAAGCAGACGCCTCAAACAATATTGATGCACAATCCTGAGCCTGAGACTCCACATCAGCACCTGAACACAACAGAAATGACTGCATTAAAGCCACTTCAAACCACAGATCCAGAGCCCAGGATAACAGATAAAACTACAATTATCATACAATTACAGTAATATTTTTCATGTGTTAATTTAGAATCATTGAAACACTATTATAGCTGAATTAGTTTTCCATTTTATTTTAGTCCAAGTTTTAATAATTTTGTTGTTTTTGCCATTTTTATGATTTTCTGCATTTGAACTATTCTTAATAATGATATATACATATATAACAATAGTATTACATAATGCATATCTATCATTATTATTATTATTATTATTATTATATAAATTGTTATTGAACAAGCCCTTGTGTTTTTGCCATTTTTATTAGTTTTTTTGTTGTTAAAATATCTATATATTTTTTATTAAATGTAATTTTAGTTTTTAGCTATTTTAGTACATTAAGTTAAACTAAATTCTTGATTATATATTATAATAATAATTTGCATTAGAATAATGCATTAAAACACATCACAAAAGACCAACTTTAGATGTAACAAGGAATCTGCAAATATTACAATTATTTACTGTAATTAACTTTTGGCAACTAGCTGAAATACAAAACAAACAGTTAAAGTTTTTTTATATTTTATTTGATTTCATGTAATGTTTGTTTTATTTCTTTGGTTTTAATTGTACTTTTCATTACTGTAATAACCCTGGGCTGCGTCCGGATTCTCTGCTGACCTCTCCGGAGAAGTGTTCGGATGATCTCCAGGTGTCCGGTCTGTGCAGCTAATGCTAACGGCGTCAGGCCGTAGGAGCTTCTGGGGTCGGGATGAGCTCCGTACTTCAGCAACAGATCCACGAAATCTGTCAGGCCGAGCCGGGCGGCTTCATGCAGGACTGTCCTGCGGTTGGCTGCCTCCTGATTAACTCTGGCACTGAAGTTTAGCAGGAGCTTCGTCATGTCGTAGTGGTTGTTTCTTATGGCTGAGGGAATATAACCATTTGGTCACACTCTCAGAAAAAAGTACAAAAGCTGTCACTGGGGCAGTACCTTTTCAAAATGTACACTTTTGTAGCTTTTAGGTATAAATATGTACACTTTAGGTACTATTATGTCCACTTTAGGTATTATTATGTACACTTTAGGTACTATTATGTGCCTTTAAGGAACCAATAGGGACTCTTTAGGTACAAAGGTGTGCCTTTTGAAAAAGTACCGTCCCAGTGACAACTTTTGTACCTTTTTTTCTGAGAGTGCAAGAAGAATAAAGACAGAATGTAACTAAACTGAAAGATCTCCTGAAATCTTTAAATTGAGATTGCAGGCTTTTTAATAGCAGGGTCTTTCTTCAAGTTGCATTTTAGTTTTAGAATAAACTTTTTATTGAGTTCAAAGGATCCTTCTATATAAGTGCAACAATATTTACATTTTTAACACAAATAAAGTAGTTTTATTCTGAACATAGATTTTATTTAACATGAACAGTTTAATTTGTTTTAAACAAATTTTATTCTGTTTGAAGAAAAAGATATGTTCCCCAACATAATGTCGCTGATTTCTGTGTGGTGCAGGTGATTTTATTAATTCTTTCTTATTAATTTTCATAAATTGTGCTAAATTGCTGACAATTTCATGTGTCCCACTTTATTAGTCTGCAGTTATTAACTTGCAGATTTTACATATTTTAATCTAAAATTTGATAAATATAAGCTGATTAGTATTTCCAGGGTTATTATGGTTCACTGAAATTAAAACAAAAACTAAAACATACATACATACATGCATAAATAAATATTTTTGTTACTTGAAATGGAATAAACATTAAAAAAAATAGTTTATTTTATTTCAACTCATTTCCAAGGCAACATTTTTCATTTGCTTTTAGTTTAACTTTATGTGCTTGAATAACTAAAACTGAAATAAAAATTATAAAAACAACTATATAGACATTTAAAAAATATATTTATATTTTTTCAATCTTAAAATGCTAAGTTTTATTTTACACTTAAAATTAAATTAAAATAGAAAAAATAAAAACTCATTTAAAATATTAATAAAACAATAATAGTATCATTATTCAAATATTCAAAGTATTCAAATCTTAATGGCAGCTCACATTTTAGAAAAGACATAAGCATCACAGTTTGATTTAAATTAATTAAAAATTTAAATAAATATATAGCAATACATTTTAACAAAATGTATTGCTATATATTTATTAAAAATTTTCCTGGACCACAAAACCAGTCTTAAGTGTCAATTGAGATTTATGCATCATCTGAAAGCTGAATAAATAAGCTTTCCATTGATCTATGATTTGTTATGAAATCTGAGGGTGCAAACCAAAATCAAAATATTGAAAAAATCATCTTTAAAGTTGTCCAAATTAAATTCTTAGCAATGCATATTACTAATCAAAAATTAAGTTTTGATATATTTACGGGAGGAAATTTACAAAATATCTTCATGGAACATGATCTTTACTTAATATCCTAATGATTTTTGGGCTAAAAGAAAAATGGATAATTTTGACCCATGCAATGTTTTTTTGGTTATTGCTACAAATATACCCCAGAGACTTCAGACTGCTTTTGTGCTGCAGGGTCACATATATGTATATATATGTATGTGTATTTTTTTTCTGCTTCTAATTTGTCACCCCAGTGGAAGAATGACCCATGATTTTTTCTGACCTACGACGAGCGGCGAGTCTTCCTCCTTATCCAGTGCGTCCGGACTGCTGCCGTGGTCCAGCAGGAAACAGGCGTTGTCCAAAAGACCTTTCTCCACTGCTAAGAAGAGAGCCGTCTTACCCCGATGAGTCTTTCTGTGCTTGGCATCCTCAGGAGAGGCTGATGAACAGAAGAGATCACAGTCACTGCTGTCCTGACACGTAAGATCAACAATGACGATGAGAAACAATGTGGATCCTCACGACAGACCGGTAAATGTGATCTCGAGGATGTTCTGGTTGTTCTGTATAGCGGCCTCGTGTAAGGGGATGTAGCCTGTGTCGTCCTCTTCAGAGAACGCTCGCTGATGGACAGTCAGCTTACGGAGGGACTTTTCATCACCTGATAACACATCCAGAGCAAACAGAAGCTACTTAACTACAGCTGAAGCAGCTGAAAGTTATACTGGTGAACTTCTAGACCAGCACCAAACCAGCACAAACCATTACCTTGTACAGCATGAAATGAATGAAGTGTTTTTAGAAGGGACTGCTAAAAATTATAATGATAACCACTGTAATTAATAATATATTCATGTGAAACTCATGAATCATATCTAGGTCATATTTCACTCATATACATAAAAGAAAAAATATATTATATTTTTCTTAAAGAAAAAGATCATTTTGAAAAATTATCTATTTAAATTATTTTAAAGTTTTTACACGTTGTAGAATTTGTTGTACTACTTTAATTTCATCTCATTTAAATTAAAATGTAAAAATTTATTCTAGAATTTTTAATCACCATTTAATTACTATTAAGAATATTTAAATATTATATATATATATATATATATGCACTGTAAGTCGCTTTGGATAAAAGCGTCTGCTAAATGCATAAATTTTATTTAATTTAATTTAATTTAATTTAATTTAATTAATTTATATATATATATTTATATATATATATATATATATATATATATATATATATATATATACATATTAAATAAAAAAAGTAAATCAGAAGGCATTACAAAGAGAATTAGGAGAAAATCTGCTTAATTTATTGTAATTTTCAAATTAAATAAAAAAATATTACAATACAAAAACAAATGCAATACTTTAAGAAAAAAATTATGGAAGTATTTGTTGTACTGCTTTGATTTCATCTGATTTTAATTAAAAAATAAAATAAATTACTAAAAACATAATTTTCTTATATATAATGCTGAACAAGTGACTGTAATAATTTCCATTAAGAACATAAGAAAAATTAAAAATACTAATATAATAATAATAATAATAATAATAATAATAATAATAATAATAATAATAAGTAAAACATCTGACTACATTGCACTGAGAAAATGGATGAAAATGTTCATATTTGTCATGAAAATATTGATTAAAAAAATCCAGATATCAATAAAATATACCATTTAAAAAACTTCACAGTCCTGAAACAACATAAAATATCTTTTTGCCTCTGTTTCTGTCATTGTGTGATGGACACATTCATACCATTCTTTATTGCACTGAATATCTTCTCTCTCTCAGGGGTGATCTGAATGATCCTGCAGACAAAAATACAGAATATTTCATTCAAGTAGCAGCATCAAATGAATCCGAACTTAGTGGAATTTAAGGCATCTTTGACCTGCAGGATTCACCGGAGAAAGAGCTCCTGATCTCCGCTTGTTTGTGGCGCTGCAGGAGACTCTGCTCGATCATGACTTGAGTTGCCACATCCTCGTCCAAACCCCCTCCAGATGGGTCCAAATCCATCACAGTGTCCTAGTGGATACTGATTATAAACAACTCTTTTACAAATAGGGTACAGAAAAGCCATCACTATCCAACTATCTGACTGTCACGTGACGCCAAACTGTAAATAACACCATGTGCAGCTCTAAAAGCGAACGCGAGAAAATAAACATGTGATTTAAATGCTATAATCTATGATAAAGTGTATCAAAGTCTGTCAATATCATCACGGAGCATAATAATCCATTCATTTTGCATGTCTGAATAAACATGCAAAGTAACCAAACCTGCTTCAGTAGGCCTACATCAGCTCTCTTTAGCTGTGCATTCAGAATTATGAAAGCCTAAAATGTAATTTTATCCAATATAGTAGGCATTTCATTTCCACGTTACCTTTTTCTGATGGCAAGTGCTGTTGTTGTGTTCTCAGTAGGTTTGGGGGGCATCGCATTGACTGCATACTAGGTTATTTAGGTCCCAGGTCTTCTATAAATACCTGATCATGTGACACAGAAAGACACTTCAGAGCATCCAGACTTCTGATATGACCCTCTTGACACACTTTCACCCTGTCAATCTGCAATAAAAAGTCACTTTTGGACATCAACAAGACATCCCTGTTGCATTACATTTACATTCAGTCATGTAGCAGATGCTTTTATCTAAAGCGACTAACAAATGAGGTTAATAGAAGCAGTTAAAACCAATAAAAGGGCAATAATATGTAAGTGCTGTGACAAGTCTCGGTTAGCCTAATGCAGTACACATAGCAAGGTTTTTTTTATAATAAATAAAAAGAAAAACAAGCAGATGAAATAGAAAAAGAATAGGGAATAATTCAATGAAAAGTCTGTGAAAGTGATTTTGTGCTTCAGCATACTAACAGCATACTTTCAAAAATCTGGTGGATATTGCCTAGTATTTTTAAAACATAGTAAAGTTTATATTTATATAAAGTGTACAGCATATGCATAATCAAAAACTTCTCACTTGCATATGAATTCACTACGTTACTCGTTTAATTCAGTTACTGCTGTCTAGTTAAAAAGTAAGAGCATCAATACTTATTTTGCAGTTTAAATGCATGTAATAATATCTACTTTTGACAGTGCAAATAAATATATTCAGGACAGAGATATTAAAATCATATTGTTTCTGGGATCATTGCAGTGTAACACTTTCTAAGCATGTAATTTACATATACATAAACAAATATAAATAAAATAAAAGTAGGCCTAAAAAATAAAGCTGCTGTAAACTTTAAAAGGCAAAAACAGATTTTTTGAGAAGAGCTGCATCAGCAAGTTAAAGACGTTGACTGTTCTTCTTGAGAAACAAAAGTGGAAATTCACTAAAGGCTTTTCATAAAATAATCATGTTATATAAAATCTCTCACAGGGTTACGAGGTCATTCAGTTTGAGAAGAGAAACACACTGATAACTGCATACGTGAGTCAGACGTGATAGCGCACTAATGCATTCGAGAAAACTGCTTTAACACACATAGTACTTCAGGTTTAGGGTTAAGAAGAATGAAATTTAGCCTCTGGCCGCTGAGAGGGGATGGAAATACACTGCAGGTTGATTCTAGGCCAGGATGGGCTTGACACCAATCTGACAAAACATATTTCATCACTTCATATCTCACCTTATGTGTGCCTGTCCTAATCTGCCCAGAATCCTCTTACATTGAGCTATTTCATTTGTCTTTTTGGAAGGTGCTTTGTCTCAGACTTTAATCTCCTTCAGAAGTGTCTAAAAACTCAAACTCTTGTTTTGAACAGAGAAGCATCAGATTTGGAGAATTAGCAGAACACATCTGCATCTGCTAATAACATAAATGTAACGTAATATAACATTAGTCTTGAAATCACTTGCATTAGTGCATCTCACTCCAGACTTCTCAAGGTGTATTAATGAAACAGTCATTGTTCGTTGATTGTTCGTTGTGGGAAGGCTGTACTGGAAGAAATATACTGGTGTGAATCACTTCAGCTGATGCAGAGGCGTTTGAATCCCAGGTTATATTTAAAAGCAGTAAATCTGAGCTTACTCAGTTAAGCAATGACAACTAGCAATTGTAACCACTGAGGTGCAGATGTTCATAAGTAAACAAGGCTTGGTTTGGGCACTTCTTTTTATACCAAATGAAATGTTAAATTGCTAAAATTAAACTAAATGTAAACAGAATATGACAGACAAAACAATAATAAAAATAAATAAATAAATAAATAAATAAATGTGCTAGGTTTGGTTACTTATTCATGCTAAATTAAATTAAATTAAATTAAATATTACAGTAATTTAGCGAATTCTCATCTCAGACAAAAATATGACTATTTTGCATTTTTTATCTAATTTTGCATCAAATTATATTCAAATATGAAATGTTAAATTGCTACAGAATATGATAGACAGGCTAAACAATAAAAAATTAAATAAAATGCATTCAACGCTTGGTTTGAATTAAATTAAATTAAAAGTAAAATAAAATATGTATTTTGGTTTGAATTAATGCTTGGTTTAAATTAAATTAAATTAAATATTAATTTAGCGAGTTCTCATCTCAGACATAAATTTGATTATTTTGCATTTTGAATCCAATTTTACATCAAATAATATTCAAAAATCAAAATGTTAAATTCATCAAATTAAAGCAGATGTAAACTAAATAGGACACACAAACTAAACAAAGTAAAATAACATTTAGACAAAAATATAATTTAAAACTTTTAATGTAGGAAAAATGGACGAATAAATAAAATAAAATAAAATAAACTGACTGATTTCTAGACAGCTTGCCAACCGTCTCTTAGCCAAACTGAACACTACAGGAAAGATGAAAACAGAGTAATAATAACACATCTTCTAACAGTAGATGTTGGAGGAGGGCTGTGAAAGCATCAGTCGCGGGTGCAGTGGGACGTCTGCTCTGCCAAACCCTTCTGTTATATTATCCAGCATCTCCACCACCTGCAGAGAGTGAGATTGAGCAAACAGAACACGAGCCCAGCGCCAGCGGGTGTGATAGTGAGCAAAAACACACAAGACTTCACACAGCTGGATGAGCTTACCTCAGGTCAAGCATATTCACTATATATAGCGTTAGTGATCCAAATAAATCCTTAAGAGCCATGCAATGTGTGATACAGCTGATAAAATGGGGAAAAAAGGCATATTAAAAAAAATTATAATTACATAAATTATAAAATACTTCATTTTTTCGGCCTCTGTAGGGTTAGTATACTAAAACTAAAACTTAAAAAAAAAGCTAAATAAACAAAATAAGCATTAACTGATTGAAAATAATATATGTATTTTATATTTTATTTATAAATAATAAAATATAAAAAAACGCATTTGTAAATAAAAACGTATTATTTTAAGTACTGAAATAACAAAACTAACTAAATAAAAATGAATAGAAACTATATAGACATTTTAAAAAACTAAAGTGAAAACAGAAAATAAAATCAAAATATTAACAAAAACTATAAAAGTATCAGTGACACTAAAATAACTGATGTGGAGTTTAGTACGTCTCTACCAATATCCAGCTGCTACTAAATTGTCCCTAGCAATAATTTTGAAATGTCTGCTGTCATGTTCCTTCCCATCAATGCCAAAATCAAGCCTACGCTCTTGCTGCTCTGAATCACAGTTGGGTTACTTCTGCAATCAGTCAGAAAACCAGCATTACTGGTGTAATGCTGCAGGCATCCGAGCGGACCGTCTCCATTTTACACCCATGAGCACTTGGATGGGTAATGCTCCAGAAACAATAACAGCTGCTTCTGAAATCATAGAGCTTAAAAGATGAAATACAGCTCAGACGGGTAAAACCAGAGTCTAATGTAACCTCATCTGTACTGTCGGCACCAGACAGATCCGACTCACAGCAGACCAAAACACCTACAAGCTGCTCAAGGGACCGTCAACTAATTGTTACTTCCACTCACTGATATATATATATATATATAATAATCTAATGATCTATATTATATAATGATCTCTATTATAAATCAGCGGTTCCTTGGGTTGAGAAAGACCGCTTTTTGTTTTGCAGCCCAACGAGTCAGTCACCAGACTGAGCATAAACGCATATATATTCAATTCACAAAGCTGTCTTTTAAGATCTGGCTATTGCATGGAAAGCTAATCCACAAACTCTTTATCTCAAATTACAAAACAGTGAGTAAAGACTAGGGCTGGACAATATATCGAACGATATGACCATGTGCATCTCGTCAGTAAAGCCGGTTCCATGATTAGCGGTAAATCCCCATCACCTGCTTTCAAATGGAGCTGCAGTTATACACATAGTCCCGTAGTTCACTGAGAAGCTACGCTATATCGAGTTCATTATTGAATATGAATCGCCTTCGATAATGAACTCGATATAGCGTAGCTTCTCAGTGAAACTACGGCTCTGTGTATTAACTGCAGCTCCATTTGAAAGCAGGTGATGGGGATTTACCGCTAATCATGGAACCGGCTTTACTGACGAGATGCGCATGGTCATATCGTTCGATATATTGTTCAGCCCGAGTAAAGACTATGAAAACATTGTATAATAGCACATAAAATATCTATATCAATCAATCTATCTATCTATATAAAACATACAATAAATAAACCTGAAAACTAAAAGTTTACGTGTACAAATAGACCTGTAAATTAAATGAAGATTGTGAAATATTCATTGAAGGTAACATGTAAACTTAACTATGTACATGTATACATATACACTGTAACAACTATACATTTAAATATTATATATATATATATATATATAATATTATATATATATATATATATATAAAATTTAACTTAGGACTATCACCTAGACATGAGAAATTACTAACGCTCTTCAGAACTGGCAGTAAGCCACAGATGTTTACTGTTGTGAACACAAAAACACTACTGTGTCTGAGAATCCTCTAGAACAAAACCTACAAGTATTTTACCAGCCCTCAGTTTGTTTCAGCAGAGTTAAAGATGGGAACCTGCCGTGAAAAAAAACACGTTTCTACTCCACCATACATTCACACTATAACAACTAAAGTTCAAAACATTCAAGAAACACAGAGAGACAGAGTTTATGTAACTGAAAAAAATCCTTTTATTGTGATTTCAACAAGAAGAGTTTATGATCTGGGTCTCTCCTTCTTGCCTTTGTACAGAGCCAGAAGAGAAACGTTGGCCACCTTCACCACCTTGAAACGAACACCGGGGATGTCACCCACGGCGTGTCCCTTACGACCGAATCCCGCCACCAGAACCTCATCGTTTTCCTGGAACCCAGAGAGAAACCACACACAGTCTGAGAACTCAAACTTAAACTCAAATACACGAATGATGTGTAAAACTTCCAACTCACCTCAATGAAGTTCAAGCAGCCGTCGTTGGGGACGAACGCGGTGATCTTCTTGCCGTTCTTGATCAGTTGGACCCTGACGCACTTCCTGATGGCAGAGTTGGGCTGCTTGGCTTCAACACCACTGTCAACAAGACAAACAGAGTCAGTCACTCAATCCTTAGTTAATCCGTATATTCATCACAGTCGTGACCAACACGGCCTCTTACACTTTCTCAAGCACGATGCCTTTGGCGTGAGACGCTCCACCGAAGGGGTTGGCCTTCAGAGCGGTGCCCAAATGGGCCTTCTTGTACTGTTTATCATGCCACTTCTGCTCGCGGCGGTGGTTCCGCAGTTTTCTAGCAGTACGCAGTCCACGACACTTGCCTGGAGGATGAAAAAAAAAAATGCTTTTTTTTTCCGAAATTGTGCAAATACTCAGAATCCTACACATTTGGACCAGTTTGAAACAATTTGCAATTATAAGAAAATACATCAGAGCTGAGAGTATAAATGTCTCTAGTTATATTTACTCTAAAATAGACATGTGCCGGTATTCGGTTATACATCACGAATATAACAAACATGCACGATGTTATCGCAGGATCTTCAAAATGCCGTGAATAATTTATTACAAATTGTTCAGGTTTTTTGAATGCATTTTAAGAATACTTTTCACATCGACTGGTTAAAATGCTGAACAGCGCTGTATACAGAACGAGTGAAGAATGAAATGCACATTCACTATCTGACAGCAGATGGCACTGATGGAAAAGCAGAAATGCAGCCGTAAACAAAGCAGCTCTGCCACTTCTGTTTCTGAACAGGATTGAAATGTTCCGAGCCGTTCAGATTTTTGTATTGGCTACAGTTTTCACAGCAGTCCTGAAAACTTAAAGACTTAAAGGGTTAGTTCACCCAAAAATTAAAACGCAAGATTAAAACTCATGTCGTTCCAAACCCGTAAGACCTCCATTCATCTTCGGAACACAGTTTAAGATATTTTAGATTTAGTCCATTGAGAATGTATGTACGGTATACTGTCCACGTCCAAAAGGGTAATAAAAACATCATCAAAGTAGTCCATGTGACATCAGAGGATCAGTTAGAATTTGTTGAAGCATCGAAAATAGCATCTCACAACAGACCCGTAAGAGAAGACAATACCGAATAAAGTCGTAATTTTTGTTATTTTTGGACCAAAATGTATTTTTGATGCTTCAAAAAATTCTAACTGATCCTCTGATGTCACATGGATTACTTTGATAATGGTTTTATCACCTTTCTGGACGTGGACAGTATACCGTACATACATTTTCAATGGAGGAACAGAAAGCTCTCGGACTAAATCTAAAATATCTTATACTGTGTTCCGAAGATGAACGGAGGTCTCACGGGTTTGGAACGACATGAGGGTGAGTCATTAATGACAGAATTTTAATATTTGGGTGAACTAACCCTTTAAGGTCCTTCCTTGCACACTGAGACAGAAATTTTTGCACATTAAAAAAATATGGCCTGATGTTGTCTAAATCACGTTTACACACCACCTCCAAAACTTTCATCAGGCATAAAACAAATTTGGGTCAGGTTCAATTTTTCTGCATTTCTAGCACTGACACAATGCAAGATTGTATTAATTTTTTAACATGCAAAATTTTATACAAGGACCTTTAGACTTAAGCTACTTGTTTTCAAAATGTTTTAAATTTTAATCTTGACTACAACATGCCCTTGACATTGTCTGAAAACACTTTGATGCTTCATTCTTCAGTCACACTTTACATCAAGGCTCCATAATTTAACATTAGTTTATTAGTTAAACTGCCAATAAATATATATATATATATATTAAGTTCAATTCAACATTAACACTTAAAATCAACATTTTTAACTGTACTATTTAATGGTCCCAAGCTAATAAGAATTAACAGCTGTAAGAATAATAACTTCTGTAACCAATTATTTACTTTATATTTTTTTGTGCATCCCTTTATTGTATTTAAATGTCGTTATTTTTATTAGATTTAAAAAAAAAAAAGTTATTAAACCTGTTGAGACAACTTTAACTTTTTCAAATATCGCAACATAAAAATGGAATAGAACTGACTATAAAGTGTAATCGAAATCGTCCATATTAAAGGTACAGAGGATGCTGTTGTCACTTGAGCATCTCCTGACAGCCACCATCAACATACAAACATTAATCACGGGACCTGCAGGTTATGATTAACAGTTTAAAATCATAATAATAAAAAAAGACAAAATAATTATTCTATAAAGGGTCTGACGAGATTCAAGCTAGCATTAGCCTAACATGCTAACAATTTTAAAGCTGCTAAATTATAATATACACAATGCAAATCTGATTAACGCTATAAAATCTGCATAACAGATTAATAAGTATTTTAATATTGTGCGCAGGAGTCTAAATAAAGATCCTGTCAGTGTTTCATGTTAGCGCAGCTCGAGGCCGCTCCACGATGCCTCCGACATAAAACACAAAAGAGCGATAATAACCGCTTCACAGCGAGCTCCACTTCGTCGAAATGTATGCTTTAACGTTTTAACAACATGTACAGTGAGACACTTATGTGGTAAAATCAAGTATTCGAGCGTTTTGAGCGGTTTTAATGCCGCCTCACACGTACCCATGATCGCGTGCTCCGAGTCCGGACAGGAAAGAGCGACCACGTGACGCTCTGCGAAAATGACTGCTGGAAGGACCCCGCGGACAGCCGAAGCGAGCGCCTGTGCATAAATCAGTAACGCTCATGTGAATGAATACTAGAGATTAAGAAAGGATTATAATTTCAGCCATTTTCTTTTTCATTTCTCTATTTGTATGACAGAACTACCACTTTGATATATTTAATCTGATTTATTTTACCGTCATCCGAGTCAAAATATTGTATTAAAAATCTTGTGATCAAAAATGCATATTAATTTTTGATTACAATATTCATGCAGCAACATAGTATGCCGTAATATTTTGAAAATGCATGCAATAACCTTAAAAAAACGTAATGTAAATGTCAAAAGTGTTTTGTTTTGTTTATACTGTTGTCTAGTGCTACAGTTTTTTTTTTTTTTTTGTTGTTGTTGTTTACTGGACTTTAGTGTATAATTGAAATGAGATATATATGCATTGTAAATAAATAATTAAATAAATACATTTTCCCTTTTGGTTTAATATTGAAATGTGTTATTATTTGTAACAACTAGCCTATATATCTATGAATGGGGAAAAATAAATAAAAATAAATAAATACCTTTGGGTTTAATGTTGAAATATAGCTTATCTATAGCTAGTATAGGCAATTTTATCAGGTTTTATCATTTTTTATTTTCAGTCAAATCAATGTAATGTTAAAATAGAGACAACGTCTTTAAAATCCTATTTTCATTGGATTAGTGCCTCTATATAAGAAGGCTCATATTTGTTTTAAAGGGATACTCCACCCCAAACTGAAAATTTAGTCATTAATCACTTACCCCCATGTCGTTCCAAACCGGTAAAAGCTCTGTTCATCTTCGTAACACAATTTAAGATATTTTGGATGAAAACCTGGAGGCATGTGACTGTCCCATAGACTGCCAAATAAATAACAGTGTATAACCGTATGCTGCATATGCACTTCTGTATCATCCGCGCCACAAGAATGCGCTGTTTTCTTTCAAATCAAAGCATACAGCGCATCCTTGTGGAGCGGATGATACAGAAGAGCATACACAGCATACGGTTGTTGGAGATACACAGAGGAGACTGATGACACATTGTTGAATAAAGTCATTATTTTT
This sequence comes from Cyprinus carpio, assembly GCF_018340385.1. Lineage (NCBI taxonomy): Eukaryota > Metazoa > Chordata > Actinopteri > Cypriniformes > Cyprinidae > Cyprinus > Cyprinus carpio. The sequence goes on along the minus strand of NC_056582.1, from coordinate 23,491,029 downwards.
GTTTTCTTTTCTTCGCTTACAAAGTGTTCCCGTCGCTTCATATAACCCAGATTGTACGTCTGATGGAATATGGAGTATCTGATGACGACTTTCATACCTTTCCTGGACCTTGACACTGTTATTTATTTGGCAGTCTATGCCAGTGGTTCCCAAAGTGGGGGTCGCAACCCCCCGGGGGGTCGCGGGACCCCGGCGCAGGGGTCGCGAAGGATTTTCTATAAAAAAAAGTGAAAAAATATATAGGCCCTATATATTTTTTGTTGCAATTACTTTTAAAACCCTTTCGCACGTACGATCACGACACCCGTTGTGATCAGTCTAGGCTGGGTCCCTACGATCACACCGTCATGCATTACGTGAAATTCAAATGTGCTCTCGCGCGGTTGGCTGGCGCTGAGCCAGAGACAGGCACTTCAGCTGTCATCACAACTTTTCAGTGTTTTCAACCATTAATGATTTATTTTAGGTTCAGACATATAAGTACTAAAAAAAAAACATTTAGATTTTGTAAAATATACACTGATGTCAAAAGGACGTCAACGGTTCAATAATAATCCTTTCCTTTAATTAGACGTTTTATGCATATCAGATACAAATTGTGTAAGTAACTTTAAAGTTTACTCTATTATTCTTCCCAGTTCACCATCCACTCACCTACTTTTATGTATTTTCGGGAGAAGTGGATGAATTCCCGTGTTGTAAATCCAACAGATCCGATTTCTCTGAACTGCGTCTGCGGCACAAACTAAACTGGCGGCGCCCTTCGCGCCTACAGCTCAACTAACGCGATCGTTATAAAGGTGTTTAAACAACAAAACACTTCCACTTGCATATATTTGACATCGGAATATCAGCTATTTCATGCCATATCTAACAAATTTGTGAATATTTTGAATAAAAAAGGAAAAATGACATAAAGCAGATCATCATTCATTCAGCTCTGTTGTTCTTTCTGCGGTGTGTCACGTGACAAGCAATGACGCGTCACCATGGAAAGGGTAAAGTGAACACCATCTAAATAACGATCGCCAAAACCTCACGCTGGAGGGTCAGCCAGAATATTTTAAACTTACGTGGAAGGGTAATTCAATACTTGTTAAATGGTGTTTGTAGAAAAGTCTGATACAAATAAAAAAAATATACATATATATATTTTTTTAATCAATTTGTAATTTGTCCCAGACATTACGAGATTATCAGCGTTAATCACAATGACGTACGTACTCACGCGCAGCAATCAACGTATCCTGGCTGTTTGCTTTAAAGGTTTGGGAGGCTCCAAAAAAAGGGGTGTTGTTGGGGTGGGGGGGGGGTCGCGGGGCAGCAGCGCATTTATCATGGGGGTCGCGGGTAAAAGTTTTGGAAACCCCTGGTCTATGGGACAGTCTCAAGCCTCCCGGTTTTCATCCAAAATATCTTAAATTGTATTCCGAAAATGAACGAAGCTTTTACATGTTTGGTATGACACGAGGGTAAGTGATTAATGACTAAATTTTCATTTTGGGATGGAGTGTCCCTTTAAGACATAAGTACTTATTTTTATTAAGTTGGGGATTTGGGTATATATTTAGACATTCTCAAAGACTACTTTTTTAAAAGTTTTTTTTTTTTAATGTTGGTTTGAAATTGAAAAGAATTTTTTTTACACACAACAGAGGTTAATCAATCTGATTTCATCCTCTTATTCGAGTCTTCTGGCTCAGTTTTGCCATATTGTTTTTCATTGTGTGTGTGTTGTGTACTCTTGTATTTTGTGTGTGTGTGTTTTGTACTCTTGATGTTTTACAGCAGAGACTCCCAACTCTGGCCCTCGAGGTCCACTTTCCTGCAGAGTTTAGCTCCAACCTTGATCAAACTCACCTCTCTGTAACTTTCTAGCAATCCTGAAGACCTTGATGAGCTTGTTCAGGTGTGTTTGATTAGGCTTGGAGCTAAACTCTGCAGGAAAGTGGACCTCGAGGGCCACACCTGTAGTGTCACCCCTTCCTTGTTGTCTGTGTTTACTGCATTGTGGCTAAATTATTGATTTTATTTCATGCATTTGCAAAAACATGCTTTGTGTTACAGTCACACTTGTTCATATCCGTGTGTCTATTCTGCAGTCTTGATATTTTATCAAGTGATATTGGTCACCTCTTCATTGCTGTGCACCTTTATTTTCTGCATTGTGAATGATTTGTAGATTGTACACACACACACACACACACACACACACAAAGTCTGTATTTTTGTGTAATTCCCATTCATTTCCAATGGCGGTCATTTTTGACTGTGACTTTTTGTTACGACCATTTAGCTTTATCGAATCAAGTCCATGATTATTTTTATTTTATTTATTTTTGTGGTCACATAGCGACTGCCATAAAAATCATTGAGTTTCGTACCATTCCGATGAAGTAACGATTTTTAAAAATCCAAAACAGTGTAGCAGCAGCACACGCTCGTTGAAGGGGCGTGGCCGCGTCGCCGGATTGACCCGCCCGCTAGACGCTGATTGGCCGCCGCGCCTGTCAATCATCGCTGAGGTCGCCCCCGTTATCCGGGCAGATTATGAAGCAGCAGCGCTCAGCATCATCTCTGGCAGACTCATCTGGATGGATACATGGCATCACCGTGGCGCCCAGTGTCTCTTGCATTATTTTCTTTTGTTTTCCTGCAGACATCCTCGTCTTATGAGCAGCTGTCTGCCTTTGTGGAAGGAAGGTGAGTGCATTATTCTGAAATAAGCGAGAGACGTTGTCTTTAGTCGTCCCGTTTATTCAAATGTGAAACAAAGACTGTATATACTGACTGTGCATCTGTGCATTTATGAAACGCTGATGAACTGGTGTGGCAGAGACAAACTAGTGCTCGCCTCCTTTGTCCACCCTTCATGTCTGCATTGAGTCTCAGCTGAAGGACTCTTGCAGTGAAACACAAGAGAAAATCCATATTCGCATCTAAAATTGGAGGCAGAGATGTGTGATGGATGAGATGAGAGCAGGTCGGGATGCAGGAATGATCAGCATCTCTGAAGGAATGTCAGGAGCATCTGTTTGAGCCGCATGCTGAGATGACAATATGAATGAAATATGATTTTTTATTATTATTTTTTTTTATTTATGATTTTTTGTTGTTTTTTGTTTGGCTTTTATTTTTATTTTGTAGATTCAAGCTCGCATTATGAATCATTATTTATTATATAAGTGAGCCTGAGGCGTGTTTATTATTAATAATTAATATTTTGATTGTTTATTGTTTGTATTTATTTTTTTGTGTGTATTTTTGTTTGATTTTGTTTTTTTTTGAGTTAGTTTGTTAGATTTTTTTGTCTTGTTGTTTTTTAGTTAGAGAGGTGGGGAAATGTTTGAAGACAGCTGCAGATCATCAGAATTTACAATAGACAATATGCAAAAGCCATAAAATTACACTAAAATATGCACAACATATACATTATATTCACAATACACAGTAAAACTATTGAGGGTGCAAAAACAGAAATGTAGAATTGTTTTTATATATATATATATAACATATATATATAATATAAAAAAAATAAAATATATAATTGTTTTATAAAAAAAATATGATTACTATTTTTTTTTTAGTGAGAACAGGTCGATAGAAAAGAACTTTTCAAATTGATGTTGTTTGTTGATTTTTGTATTTGATTTAATTTGATTAGATTTTTTTTATATTTTATTTTTTCCAGAAAACCCTAATATTTAATTTGACACAACTTATGTGTTGTAAAAATGCTTTAAGATATATAAGTAAATAAACAGAAAATAAACCAGCAAAAAATGCAATTGTTTTGCCATTTTTTATTTTATTTTATCCAAAAAAACAAATTCAAAATACATTTAATTTGGCACATTAATGTATTGTAAAAATTTTGAAATTAATGAAGAGTTCAGATGCAAAAGCTTCTAAGTACTGTCTGAAATTTTCATTTAAAATGAGCATTTTTATCAGGCTCCTATGTTTAGGTTCAGTAATTATACTTCAGTGGCAATGTATAGGTCCTTTTCTATGCCATTAAAGTGTCATAACTGAACATAAATATAGGAGCCTGATAAATATGCGCATTTTAAATGAAAATTTCAGACGGCATTTAGAGGCTTTTGTATCTGAACTCTTCAAATATAAGTAAATAAACAGAAAAAGTGAACTATTCAAATATAAGTAAATAAACAGAAAAAAAAAATTTTTTGTATGTGCTGAGTGTGAAAGGATTGGTAGATTAGGTAGTTTAGTAAGTTAGTAAATAAGAAAAGAAAAAACAATCCCCTAAAATAAAAATAATGATGTTAATTGCTAGTAAATACATTTCAAAATTAATAAATAAACAACAAATAAGATAACATTTTGAAAAAGAAGTACTGAAATGGTATTTTCTTGTAAAACATTGACATTTTAGTCATTTAGCAGACGCTTTTATCCAAAGGGACTTACAAATGAGGACAATGGATGCAAAATATACTCCAATATATATATTTTTTCACTTCTTTACAGTGGATGTAACTCTTGGTATTGTTTTCTAAGCAGTAGGCGTTTTATGATGGCCACACGCGTTGAGTTTCTCTGCAGTCTACTTCATATTGCAGTTTGTATTAAAAACACGGATCTAATTGGCAGCATATTGCTTCGTAGGAGCTGAAAGCGTGTGGCGTTTCTCCTCTTGCACAGATGGAGTTTTACTACATGCAGGCTTTAGCTGTGTATTAACAGATTTGATTTGGTGAAGCATCTAGATCTTTAAAGTCACTCTAATCTGAAATACGCTGCATGCGTTTCGAAGCGGTCAGCAGGTCTCATTGATTATATAAATGTGCCGACTGTGGCCCTTCACTGGCCCACATGTTCAGGTACATCGCTGAACGGATGAGCCACTGCCGAAGCAGACAGAAGGAGGGATTTGTGTTTCTTTTAAGCTTTCCTTCTCTATCTGGCTGTACTTTATTCGCTCAGGTTGTTGTTTTGGATGGTGCCGTGCAGGTCAAGTTCGCTTGATGCAGAATCTCTGTTTTGCTAAATATAGTTATGCAACAATAACAGAACACAAACCCTCCCACGTCTCCCTCGTGGGCTTCTGCTCATCTGATGCAGCCATCTGAGAGAGTGAATTACTGATGCAGTTCATGAGAAAATCAGAGGAACCGTCACAGGTCTGCTGTTGTTTACAGGGCAGGTAAAATAACAACACCTCCCGCATGGACAAGGGCAGATCCGCACTCACAGGGTCACTCTATCTGCTGCGCTGAGGTGATCAGTGATATTTAGATTGGCTTGAAGATGCACAGCAACAACAAATACATGCTTTTAGTATTGAAAAGCAGTGCTTAAAGTTGTATAAAAGAAATATTCCTTGAATGCAAGTGTGTTGACGTTATTTTTGGCATGCTGATGATAACTTTGACATGTTTGCTTCCAAAAATCAGTCTTATTTTAGAATCATACAATTATATTTTTATTTATTTTTTTAGTTTTAGTTTTTTCTCTTTTTTTTTCATGTTTAGTTTAGAATTTTAGTATCCAGTTAAACCAAATTAAAATGAGAAATGTTGGCAGCTGGAGAAAAATAAAAAGCTTTTTATATTTTTTGTTTATTTATTTTTTGTTTATTTTTTTTCAAGTAATTTAATTTAATTTTATTTTTTTTGTTTCAGTTTTTTTTTTATTTAACTATGGAAAATAAAATTTTAAAAAATTTAAGTTTCAGTTTTGTTTTATGGTTTTAGTTTCAGTTTTATATTTAGTTAACTATGGCAAAAACAATTTTAAAAAAGCATTTTTTTATATTTTAAACATTAAATGATATATACAGACAAAAACAAAAATGAATTACTAAAACTAAAACCAAAACCATAACAATCATTTTTGGTACTTGAAATAAAGTAAACATTAACTGATATAAATTAAAATACATAAAAACTGTTTATTTCCAATAATTGGCTGAATTTTGTTTATCTCATTTAGTTGCCAAATTTAGTCTAACTTAATGTACTAAAATAACTAAAACTGTAAATAAAAAATATATACACATATTAAAAAAAACAGTAACTACTAAAAATTACAAAAACACACAACAAAATTACTAAAATAAAAATGTTAACTAAAATAAACTTAAAAAGAAAATATGTATAAAAATGATTCAAAATATGAATAAAAACTAATAGTTTTTCATCTATACTAAAATAAAACTTTTATAACAGTATAGTATATTGTATATATAAATGTAGTCACTATGAAACAGTGTTATTTTAATTTTATTTATTTATAGGTTTTGTTTAAAGTTTTTTATTTATTTATTTTTATTTATTTATTTGTTTTTTCATGTCTATTAGTTTAGCTAATATATATATATATATATATATATATATATATATATATATATATATATATATATATATATATTAGTTTTTCATTTAATATTTATATTTTATTTTATTTCATCTTAATTTCAGTTAATAAAAATGCTTAAGTGTTAGTTCACAATAACAACACTGGTATGAATTTAAAAAGAACTACTTTTCTGCATGTTCTGAAGACAATGTGAGTGGTTGCTATGCAGTTGCTAAGGTGTTAAAGCAGCACAAACGCTGAAGGATGAGTTAACACTGAAGCACTAGCACTAGTGACTGATGCTTGACTCTGAAAACACTTTTAATTCTTCACACACACCATAGATTATTTATATGAACAGTTAATCAATCCAAACAGAGCTGTAAACATTCATTTATTTGTGTAATAAATCTGCTTCATCTTTCATCCTCGCTAACCAAAGATGTCTTTGCATCTTACTTTGATCCCTGACTGACATTATGTGCCAGCGCCGGTCAGACTGACCCGTAATCAGGTCTGAGAACGAGGTTAAGCCCATTTCAGCAGCATTACTCAGTGATTAAACGGTTAAACTGTTCATCTTTCAGTAATCCCTCTTACTGTTGAAGAAATCACAAGCGCGTGCAGCAGAAACACATCACACACATCAGATCTCCTAGACAGACAGCAACAGGTTAAAAGAAGTGCAAATTGAGAAAAAAAGACCCTGCATGAGAATCTCACCTGTGTTTCTGAACAGATCTTAAAGGAACAGTTCATGCAAAAAATTAAATTAGCTGAAAATGTATTCACCCTTAGGCCATCAGAGTTGTAGATGAGTTTGTTTCTTCATCAGATTTGGAGAAATGTAGCATTGCATCACTTGCTCAGCAATGGATGCTCTGCAGTGAATGGGTGCCGTCAGAATGAGAGTCCAAACAGCTGAAAAAAACATCACAATAATCCACAAGTAATCCAAACCACTCCAGTCCATCAGTAAATGTCTTGAAAAGACAAAAGCTGAAATTAATTCATCATTAAGACGTTTTAACTTTCCATAATCCATAGTCCATAACCCATAATAACGCTTCCTCCAGTGGAAAAGTCATCTTGTCTGAAACAGGAGAGGAATCTGAACAGATCAAGCACTGTTTACAAGCCAAAACAGTCCAAAAGATTTCAAAACAAATGAATTTTGATGTGAGAGGACAACATGAGATGGACTTTTTTATTATTATTATGGATTATGGACTTGTATTTTAGCCAGATGCAACGGTTTGAAGTTAAAAATGTCTTAATGATGGATTTGTTTCTTACAAACACACTTCACTTCACATGATGTTAACTGATGGACTGGAGTGCTGTGGATTATTGTGATATTTTTATCAGATGTTTGGACTCTCATTCTGACGGCACCCATTCACTGCAGAGCATACATTGCTGAGACACTGATGCAATGCTACATTTCTCCAAATCTGATGAAGAAACAAACTCATACCCATCTTAGATGGCTTGAGGGTGAGCACATTATTAGCAATTTTTTTTGGGGGGGTGAAATATTCCTTTAACTACACCTCACACCTTTTTCAAGATATCTCAGCATGATTTCAATATGAACTCGAGCATTTCTCATCTTATTCTCATCAAACAATCCGAGCTGCTCTCCATGTTGATTTTATATCTCTTGCTGCATGTTAACAGACTCATTTGTGTGTATATTTATTTCTCCTGTGGCTTTTCTGAAGCAAAGCTAATACTTAAAGGAAACAAAACTGAGAAATATCCTGCGGGAACGAAGCAAAGTGACTTGGATGGTGACGTTCCAGCAGTGACTCACAGCGTCAAAGCCTCCTGTATCTCATTCATATTCATAACGCGTGAAGATCCGATCTGCAGCTGAATGATTTTATCCAACTATAAAAATGATTTCAGTTGTTTATGAAGGTATTCATCTGATTTATAATGCACTCATTGAATTCTCCTACTTACAGCTCAGATGATGCACCATCCCAAGACATCAGAATTCAACAAAGTAAGTTATTTTGATGATATCTTCAATGGTTCTTGTACATCCACATGCTATCCTATTTGATACACACATTTCAAAGGCCTCTAAATGATCAACACGATCAAAACTTTGCTGTTAAACCTGTTATACGAAATCTGTTCCCTGCCTTCTGTTGTCTGATTGATAGACTTTTTTATTCAGTAAAAGCTCTTTTAGTGTAATTGTACAAACGCCCAGCTTCAGCTGGAGCTTCACGTGTCAAATCTTGAGTGATTTTTATCAAGTAAAGGTCAGAATAACTGCAGTAATATTTCCAGATGAACTCTTACTGGACTGAAGCAGCTCAGCTTTACTTGATTCTCCATCAATCATGTTTTAGAGTCTCAAATCTGATCATCAGAATCTTTTGAGGAGTTTGTTTATTCATCTCTCAATCATTATTGTTTTGCATTGCATTATATGTTTTGATCATCAAACTAGGCATTTAAATCTCATCTTACTAAGACATATTATTAGAGATATAGAGTGTCAACTTACATTTATATCATTTTATTTAAGTATCTGCCATACTGTTATAAAGATGTCACTGATTTACATTACAAGCATCAGAATTTCATTACTTTTTGGCCATATAAATATCAGTATCTGCACCAAATTGCATGTATTTTTATTTTCAGTTTTTTTGTAGCAATGCACACTACCGTCCAAAAGTTTGGGGTCAGTACATTTGAATGAAATTAATACTTTTATTCAGAAAGCATGTTTTAAATCAATAAAAAGTGAAGTGGAAAAGACTGCTGTTAGAAAAGATTTCTATTTTGAATAAATGCTGTTCTGTTTAACATTTTTATTCATCAAAGAATCCTGAAAAAGTATCACAGGTTCCAACAAAAATATTAAGCAGCACAATTGTTTCCAGCACTGATAATAAATCAACATTAGGATGATTTCTGAAGATCATGTGACACTGAAGACTGGAGTAATGATGCCGAAAATTCAGCTTTTATCACAGAAATAAATTATATTTTAACAGATATTCACACAGAAATCTGTTATTTTAAATTGCAATAATATTTCACAATATTACTGTATTTTCTGTATGTTTGATCAAATAAATGCAGCTTTGATGAGCAGAATAGAACTTCTTTAATAAAAAACATTAAAAATCTTACTGATCCCAAACTTCGAATGGCAACACACACACACATACAAACACTAAATTATATGTATTAAATGCACATACACAGAGTTCTTAATAAATGTGCTTATTTGCATATTTCTTTGAATAAATATGATATAAATCTTTCTAAAAGTGTTTGAGCAGATTTAGTAATGAGAGAGTCTCTGGTCACCTGATGTGGGTGTTGTTGTGCAGATGGGGTGGACGCTGACGGCTCGGTGTTTGCGGCTGAAGCTCTGCAGGTGAGACGAGACGAGCCAGTGTGACCTTGTGACACCGCTGGGGTGCAGATTTCCCTCCAAACGTCCAAAGCAGATGAATTTAATCCTTGACAGACTGCATGGTCTTTGGAAAAACAGATTATAGACATGCTACATTTTTAATCAGAAATTTCGCTCTGATTTAGGAGCCCCAAAAGTCTCAATTTAATTCCCTTTCCAAATATGATTTCTGTGAACTGTTTTTCATGAATTGTATTAAGTTTATTTCACAGCATGGGAGAGAACAAGGCTACTTGTCACATACAAGAGTATTTTCATAAATACCCACTTGGGGGAGCTGTCAGACTTTTATTGTGGCATATTGTTTTTGAATTTAACTGAATTACAATTTACTGTATATTGGCCAGAACATCTGGTTCACATGTTAGTTTAATATGTTACAGTTTACATTCTTGCAGTTCAATCAACTGTTTTGTGGATTATAATAGGTTTAGATTTCACTTAAAAGCTTATGCTTTTTAATAGCAGATTATATTGTGACAACTTACCCCATAGGTGTGACAGCTATGCTTACATACACTATTGCTGAAATAAAAGTATGCTTTTACATAGCAAGGATGCATTCAATTGATCGAAAGTGACAGTAAATATATTTCTAATGTTACAAAAGTTTTCTATTTCAAATAAATGCTGTTCTTTTGAACTTCATATTCATCAAAGTATGCTGAAAAACTAAATTTAGCACAGTTTCCAAAAAAACATGAAGCAGCACAACCGTTTTCAACATTATAATAATCAGAAATGTTTCTTGAGCAGCAAATCAGCATATTAGAATGATTTCTGAAGATCATGTGACACTGAAGACTGGAGTAATGATGCTGAAAATAAAATACATTTTATTATCACTGGATATCACTGGAATAAAATACATTTTAAAATATATTCACATAGAAAACAGTTATTTTAAATTGTAAAAATATGTCACAATTTAAAAAAAAAATTTTAATCAAAAAATGCAGCTTTGTTGAGCAGAAGAGACTGCTTTCAAAAACATTTAAAACGTCTTACAAACCCCAAACCTGCATGTGTGTTGTCACAATAATTTGTGCATATTATTAAATTCTTTGCATAATTAGACCATAATACCGACCTCAAAGGTTTGAACGATTGCATGTTGCTTATGTGACTGTGATTTGCTCTTGTTTCAGCCGTACGGATGGCAGCTTCACGCTCCTCCACGCAGGAAGTTGCTTCAGTCTCCGGGAATGTTGCTGTACTCTCCTCTGAGTGTTTCGTACAACGGCAAGACCTGCATCCTCTTCAGAGCCCGCAAACTGGCCATCAGGTACAGGAATCACAGTTTAGTGGACCTCACAGAGAGGACCTTCAGCCCAGACGCACCGGTGGACACCAAAGGCTCCTTCTGCAGCAAAGACAAAGCCATGTGAGTTCAGCTGCAAACATAAATGTAGTTTCTTTTCACCAGAGAATCTCCAAAAATGGGTCCAGATTGCATTTCGCCCCAAAATGAAATCCAATATTATTATTTTATATGATTATAATATAATATATTATCTTATCTTCTGCTTAATGTCGCAATATTATCTGCACATGCTCTGATGTCTTTTACATACACAAATGAATAAAGCCTGGCCCAGCTAAAAACTACCTCAGCCTGGTTTAAGATGTTTTATTGAGAAGGAACATTTGACAGCTGATTAATTTATATGTTTGGCTTGATGGATATTTAATAATATTGTGACATATTTTGTTATTCTCCAGACTCAATCTACGTTTTGGTGACGTGGAAGATCTAAGAGGCCTCTCCATCAGGTTATTTCTTATTTATTTATTTATTTTTATATTTGTTATATTTAAATTTATTATATATATATATATATGGATATATATATATATATATATATATATATATATATATATATATATATATATATTATATATATATATACATACTGATGCTGTACAGTACCATTACAGTGCAGTGACATTACATTTTAGTGATATGACAAAAGACACAGATGTTCAATAACTGATGAGTTTTTTTTTTATATTAACATCCTATAAAACATTATAAAGAGGTTTTCATTAAAAATAATACTGCAGTCAGTCCCAAACAGCTTTGGGATTAAGTGGAATAAAATTAAAATGTATTCAAACCTCTTTATAATGTTTTATAGAGTGTTAATGGTTACCATTTCTATCAAATTTCATATAAAATTTAAATTTAAAAAAAAATTGTCATCATAGATGTGTTGATATTAGTTCATGTTCAGTGTCTTCAAATGTAGTTCTTCCAATCTGAATTTACAGTTTAGAATATACATACATATATATATATATATATATATATATATATATATATATATATATATATTTGTGTGTGTGCTAGTAAAACAATCAGTAAATCAATTTGCTATTTGCATTACTCATCTGAAATGATTTTTATGGATTTGCAGAGAGATAAAGACGCGTCTATTTCCACAGGCTACAGATGTCAAACACGTTCTACGAGTCGGCAGGACAGAACTGGTTCACTCTGGATAACGTTTACATCCATTACAACTGGACGTACGAGGCCATGTTCAATGCTACAGATGTGTATGCGCCCTCCACCAACTCCTATCACTGCCAGCACGTCAGCAGCCTGCAGAAGTACGACACGCTGCTGGTGCCCAGCGCCAACACTGACCACGCCGCAAGCTGGCACATAACCTTCACCGACTTCCAGGTTGGCAGGCAACTCTTTCC